>NC_084793.1:175250570-175553695 GCF_963169125.1 Humulus lupulus
TGTGTTTAATATATCAGTGTAAGCCGATATATCGCAGCTATCGGGGCCGATATATCACCTATGATGATATGGAAAACACGTCGACTTCGCACGAACGAAACCACAAAGCCTCAAAAATATGGGGGAGGCAATATATCGCCTATAGGGGGTGATATATCGGCTCCACTTGTATATTTTGAAACTCCGTGGAATCTGAGCAAGAAACAGCCCTCAACCACTTGGACTTGCTCTTGAACAATTTTGATTGAGTTCTAGGCATCTGTTGAGCAGAAAATTCAATTTTTATTCATTTTAATGGGATTTTGTTTCACTCCTTGAACTCTATAAATAGGACACTTCACTCAGCCATTTGCATCATCTTTCAAACACTTCTCAGAGCCTCCAAGCTGCTACTTTTGTTCTAGAGAAAAACACTAGGGTTTTGGGATTGAAAGCTTTCAAATCTAAGCTTTTCTAAACACTTGGGAAGTAAGCTAGTGTGATTTTGGTATTGAGGTGTAGATCGAAGTTCTAAGCTATCTAAGGTAATTTGTATCCTCGGGTTTAGTTCATTGCAGTTCCTCTTATTCTCTTCTTTTACTTTAAATCCTAACTTGTTATAATGGCTTTGGCTAGGTGTTTGATTTCTTTGAAAGTTAAGGATTTTGGTAAGTTCTATTTTTGATGGTTTTAGATCTTCTTTTCATCTTCTTATCTTTAGGGAACTTATGGTTTTACTATTTGGTTTTAGGATTTTCCAATCCCGCACTTGTCTCCAATACCCCGGTTTTGGTAAGAAAAATAAGTTAGATTTTATGTGTTATGATAATGTTTATATGCTATGTGTATGTGCGTATGTTGTTTTTATGTTTGTAGTCGCTTGGGAAATATGGTTGCTTAGACAGCAAATAAGCAAATCCCGAGATTTTTTATCATTATCGCAGACTATAGTTGTGTTTAAGCCTACCTCTAAATAGTAGCAAGAGGACCTATAGTAATGAGTTAATGGACATTAATTTGTAGTCTTATGGTTTATGTTTTATGTTTTTACGTCTTATGTCATGCTTTAGTAGTTTTTCCTTACTGAGCATTAGGCTAATTCCTTTTATTTAGAAGGTGCAGGTAAATGAACATGGAAGGCGGGAAGGATCCTAAGTGGTTTTGGCATGTGTATTGGGAAAGGACTAAAGATATGGACCAATGAATTCGATCAAGGATGACATTGATATTTGAGTCTTTTATTTATGTATTTATGATTTCCGCATTTAGTATTTGAACATTTAATTAAAGGTTTAATTTCTTTATGATTTTATGTATAAACAATGGGATCTCGTATTTTGGATTGTTATAATAAAGTCTATTATTTTAAGTATATATATCCAAAATATAGTGGTATGTCTTAGTAGTTTTTAAAGGTCCGAGTCCTTTTAGTTAATCGGATCTTTACAGTTGGTACCAAAGTCGTGGTTCATATGCATGATGTTCTCCTTGATACACACGCAAAAGCTCCGAATGTAACCGCCAATGTAAGTGTTTATGTTATGAATATTATGTTTATGTTAAAATCTAACGTTTTAGTCATTATGTTTTTAGTCAAAGTTGAATAGAGCCATGACTGTAACGCCCTACTGCCTTAGAGTCATTACTAAGTGAGTTTAAACGTGCATTTAACTCGCTCATCGAGGTTTGAAGACAAAAGTGTAATTAAACCATAATCAGAGTCATAAACTTTGAAAATAACCATTTACCGAAAATTACAAAGAGTTTAACCTTTGGGATCCCAAAATACTGTTTGGAAATATTTACAACTCAAAAATATAATCAGAGTCGGCTAAACGACAAAATTCAGGTTTAGTACAACCATCTTCCAAAAATACCCCTGGCCGTGGTAGCTAGGCAGGCCAAACATGTACGCGCCGCTTCACGCTCTCCGTACTCATGGTTGGTCGACTATCCCCTTGCCCTTACCTGCACCATAGAGCACCCGTGAGCCAAAGCCTAGCAAGAAAACCCTCACAAGCAGATAACATATGTATATTAAACACTTAACATATAAACAAGCCACCACCAGGCTAGACACATACGGCCATGCCGTCCCAGGCGCTTTACCAGGCCCTGGGTTCGTAGTCCACACCGTAAGGACATCCCACGTTTCCTTTAGGGTCTCACCCTGGCAACTCACACTCCGTGTGCTAAACGTTGCTCTCGGCCCCTTGCCGTTCTCAGCCTTCGCCGTTCCCGGCCTTCACCGTTCTCGGCCCTCGCCGTTCCCGGCTCTTTCCATTCACTCACATATATGCACACATAGCATAACTAAACATATACTTAAACGTCACTAAACTCAATCAAGGGCTATGCCCTGCAACTCAACCATATAGGGTTGTGCCCTGCAACACAATCATATAGGGCCATGCCCTGCAACTCAAGCTCTACGGGAACAATAGTTTTCTTACCTGTGTCCCAAACTTTCCAAGAAACGATGTCCCGAGCACAGTCCCCTAATTCCAGCCTCACAGAAACCCTAGTCACAACGCACCAACAATATCCATCCATCAAGTTATAATCCATTAAATAACTTGGGGTCATAATTCCAGTCTCCGGGACATTGAATTCTATCAATCTGGGTGATAAAATACATCCCGAACCTTAACTATTGAATTCCCGAGCCTAAAACTTCTTTAAAGCCCAAAAATGCACTAAGCGTCGCGACCCTAAGAACTCATGATGCAGCCCCCAGCTCAACCCGAGGCCCTACCTTATTTCAGCCTACACGCGCCGCGACCCTTCCTGAAGGGCGCCGCAGCGCGCCTCCATTTCCAGACGCCCCAATGTTCCAAGGGGTCGCGGCTCAGCAAGAACAGCATCGTGGCCCGACCCCTCGAACCCAGAAAAACTCACCATTTTTACCACAAAAACCATTCCAATTAACCCCAAAATCACCCAACAACTCAAGCTAATCATCACAGATGTTATACTATCGATTCAGCAACAAAACCCAACAAGAATTCAAGTTCAAAGCCTCATCAAACTCAAAGAAAATTCCTCACTCATCACACATGCAATACTCTATAATTTCAGCTTAAAACCAGTATGATTCACCAAGATTAAAGCTTACCTTGAGCTCAGTTGAGTCTCTGAATTAGGTCCTTAAGCTTCAAGCTTCTAGCTCCCAAGATTCCCAGCCCAATTCCTTAGTTTTTATTAGTTTCCACCAAAATTTCTCCAAGCTTCCAAAGGGTGAAACTCCAAGAAAGAGAGAGGAAGTAGGGGGGTTGGTTCCTGTTTTTTCTAAAGGCTTCTTTTGGTTTTGTTTTATTTAACTTAAGTTCCTAAGGTTACCTCAGGGCTCGGGGTGCCGAAAACGTCCCCGAGGGAAAAATGGTAAATTTCTCCAATATTCCCTCCTAAACTTCTATCTTCAAATATATCTCCAAATATTTATTTCCATAACCCGATAACCCCATAAAACGTCTAATACCCGAAATACCCCTCGGCTCACCCCGAGTCGGGTTTTCGACCCCGTTGTGACTTTCTAGCTAACCGCTCCCTAGGACTGTCTCAGATCGTGCAACACAGAAATATCACAAGTATATCACAATTATTACATTTATCACATTTATGCCCTCAACGGGCTAAAATTACAAACATGCCCCTAATAACCAAACGGGGCCCACATGCATATTTAATCCACCTAAACATGCATCTCTAATCACACATTCACGCAAATTCACATATTATGACAATAAATCACTTATTGCCATCCAGGCACGCCAATCAAGGCCCTAAGCCTTATTAGCAAATTTTGGTCACTACAATGACTTATCAAGATATCTGAGCCATTAAGGCATTGAAAAGGATTAGAGAGCCAAGGGATACAATAGGAGTGTTAGAAAGAATCACTAAAAGATTAGTCAAATTTCACAAGAAGATAGTTCTCCTTCAAATCACTAGGCAAATTATGATGAGAGACATGAAACAATATGTCCTAGTAATCAGGCTTTTTAAGGATTTTCCTTCTATGGTTTCAAAATTGGAAGAATTATGGGAAACTATAGATAATGAAGATGATTTACCGATAGCCATGAGTTATTATTTTCTTATACTTAGGTTCACCTATAGGTATGAGATTCAATTCACCAATGAACAAAAGGATAATCTCCTAATGAATATTCCCTATAGTAGTTTCGAGGCTTATGATATTGATGATTATGGGAAATAACTGATTATATGATAGATGAAGGGTCAGATGTAGAAGATCTTGTTTTTTAGAAATTTTACCCTAGTTATTATTAGTATTGTTTCTTTATTTATTTTGAATTATTATTGTAATAAGTGAAAATTGTTTTCCAAATGAATAAAGTTCTTTTTGTGAATGGCATGTTGGAATTTTTTTATTTTATTTTATTAAATCATAATTAACTTATAATAAATTCAATAAATAATGACTGAATTCAGTGAGGGTGGATACAAATCAATTAACCAGGTTTTGTATTGAGAGTTTACGGGGCCATAGTAGTGGGAACAATTTTACTGATCCCAGCCCTCCCTCAATATGGTTAATTTTGGAACAACAACAAGTTTCGAGCCTGAGAATTAAGTCATATAGAGTGGTTAGAAACAGACTTAGAAAATAATAAAGATGGCTTAATAGTCTAAGTATAGAAACACAACCTAATTTATAAAGATGGCTTACATAATTTTTCATAAGAAATCATAACTGATAGGTCCAAGTTATGTTTTCTTAGACTAATTTTTTGCCTTAGAAACTATTAGGGTAAGTTCTAACGTGTTTTTCTCGACTGTTAGAACTTTGCTGAAGATGTCGCTCCGAAGGTCTGCACGCATGAACAACAATGCTCACAGCACCGCCAACAAGACTCGCGAGGCCCCTCCAGTCCGAAGAAGGGGAATGCATGCTACCACTACTACTACTAATAGAAATGCACCACCTCCAGTTGACAACAACGCTGAGATTATCCGATTACGGCAACAAGTGGAAGAACTACTACAGCAACAACGACAGCCTCAGTCACAGCCTCAGCCAGCGGCTCAAGCACCCCAGCAAGAGCAAAATGGAGGATATCCATATGGGGGATGGCCAATGGAAAATTATGTGCCTTATCCAGCTCAGTACATAGAGCCATTTTACGAGTGTTTCCGTAAGCAGCATACTCCAAATTTTGAAGGGACAATCGACCCCTTTAAGGCTGAAGAATGACTCAGGAATGTAGAGCCGATTCTGGCACATGTGAACCTTGACAACGCGGATCACATATCATGCGTTTCTTCTCTACTGAAAAAGGATGCCATAATCTGGTGGGATTTGGTACAGCAGACTCATGATGTCACCACCATGACTTGGGCCAGATTTGTGGAGTTATTTAACAAAAAGCACTACAACTCGGCAGTCATCGCTATGAGGGTGGAAGAGTTTGCTAGTCTGAATAGGGAAATTTGTCGGTAGTTGAGTATGCTCGGCAATTTGATCGACTAGCCAAATTTTCACTAGAGTCAGTCCTTAATGACTACTTGAGGGTAACCAAGTTCATCAGGGGACTCAAACCCAAGATTGAATTAGGGGTCAAGCTTGCAAACCCTGGAACCATTTCTTACGCCGATGTTCTGGAAATGGCTAATGAGGTGGAAAGGCTCCAAGAAAATGTTAACAAGGAAGAGGCAAGCAAGTCTGAACCCAAGCAGTAGAATCAGACTCAGAATTTTTGAAAGCACAACAATAATGGGCAGAAAAGAAAGAATCCTGATAATAAGCAGACTGATGCTGACAAAAGAGCATAGACCAAGAACGGTAATAATAGGCCAGGTTATGTGGAATACCTTCAGTGCTCCAAGTGCCAAAAAATACATCTTGGGGTGTGTCGTGCAAACAGCAAGGGTTGTTACAATTGTGGTCAGGAAGGTCATCGAAAAAGAGATTTTCCACAGCTCAAACCAGAAGAAAAGAAGGAAAACAAGATGGTTCCAGCTAGAGTCTTCGCCTTGACCCAGGGAGAAGCTGAAACTAGTAACATGGTGGTCACAGGTCACCTTCCTATCCTCGATAATATATGTTCAGTATTTTTTTGATTCGGGAGCAACACACACGTATATCTCATTAGGAATGATAGAGAAATTAGACAAACCTTGTGAAATATTTAGAGCTAGGTTTGTTACGAAACTGCCTTCGGGTGAAATGGTATTGTCATCACGAATAGTACGAGGAGTACCAATCAAAGTCGAGGGCACGAAACTAGAAGGAGACCTGATAGAGTTAGAAATCAAGGATTTCGACGTAATATTGGGCATGGACTAGCTAGCAAGACATGGCATAACCATCAACTATAGACGCAAGCAAGTGACATTTGAAACTCCTGAGGGTCAAAAGCTATGTTTTATGGGAAAGGTTTCAGGACTACAAAGACCACTTATCTCATCTCTCAAAACTCAAAGGATGATAGGGAAAGGATGTCACGCATTCTTTGCAAGCGTCGCGGTTGTGGCATAGGAAACACCATTAAAGTTTGGAGACGTCTACATTATAAATGAATTTCTAGAGATATTTCCTGACGACTTACTGGAGTTCGGGAAATGACTTCACAATCGAACTAGTACCGGGAATCGAGCCTATCTCAAAGGCACCATACCGGATGGCACCTATCGATTTCAAGGAGTTGAAAATACAGTTACAAGAGCTCTTAGACTTGGGATTCATCAGACTGAGCCATTCGCCATGGGGGGCACCAGCTCTATTTGTGAAAAATAAGGATGGAAGTATGCGGATGTGTATCGATTACCACGAGCTAAACAAGGTGACAATTAGGAACAAGTACCTGCTACAATGGATCGATGACTTATTTGATCAACTCCAAGGAGCGACTGTATTTTCAAAGATTGATCTACAGTCCGGTTATCACCAGCTCAAGGTAAGGGAAGACGATATACCAAAGATGACTTTTAGGACTCGATACGGACATTACAAGTTCCTAGTTATGTCTTTTGGTCTTACCAACACTCCAACCGCATTTATGGACTTGATAAATTGGGTCTTCAAGGATTACTTGGATAAATATGTCGTGGTGTTCATTGACGATATATTGGTGTACTCCAAGGACGAATTCGAGCATGAGGCACATTTAAGACTGACCATGCTGCAACTAAAAGAGCAACAACTTTATGCCAAGTTCAAGAAATGCGAATTTTGGCTATCGCAAGTAGCGTTCCTCAGGCATTGGTTATCCAAGGATGGAGTCACTGTAGACCCAACTAAAGTAGAGGTTGTGAAGTATTGGCCAAGACCTAAGAATGCGTCAAAGGTTAGAAGTTTTCTTAGGCTAGGAGGCTATTACCAAAGATTTGTAGAACGATCTTCTAAGATAGACACTCTTCTTACCAATCTGGCCCGAAAGCAGCAAAATTTCAACTGGACGGATAAATGTCAAGAAAGCTTCTAGTTGCTCAAAGACAAATTGTGTTCAGCACCAGTACTTTGTGTACCAACACCCAACGACAAGTTTTTAGTATACAGTGATGCATCCAAGCAAGGGTTAGGTTGTGTGCTGATGCAAAATGACAAGGTGATAGCCTACGCATCAAGACAATTGAAGGAATACAAGCAACACTATCCAACACATGATATGGAGTTGGCGACAGTGGTCTTCACACTAAAAATATGGTGCCACTATCTATATAAAGAATAGTGTGAGATTTATATGGACCACAATAGCTTAAAATATTTCTTCATGCAAAAGGAGCTCAATATGAGGCAGTGCAGGTGGTTGGAACTAGTAAAAGACTATGCCTATGAAATCCTATACCACCTAGGAAAGGCAAATGTAGTTGCCAATGTGTTAAGCTGAAAGAGTTTTAGAAATCTGGCAGCATTATCTGGAATAGAGAAGTCGCTACAGCAAGAGCTGATTAATGCTAGGATAGAAATAGTCATGGGTCAACTGGCTAACTTGTCCATACAGTCGAGTTTACTAGAGGATATACGGATCAGGCAAGGGCATGATGACACACTATTATCACATATGGCTGCAGTCAAAGAAGGCAAGACTACGAACTTCTCTATATCAGGACAGTGGTTCTTGAAATATAAAGGCTAGGTATGCGTGCCGAATGACCATGGAATTAACATGAAGATTTTAGAAGAGGCACACACTACCCCATACTCTATTCACCCAGGGTCTACCAAGATGACACATGACCTTAAGGCACTACAGTGGTGGCCGGGAATGAAGAAAGTCCTAACAGAATATATGTCCAAATGCCTAATATGCCAGCAAGTAACGGCAGAACATCAGTGATCCACAGGCTTATTGCAACCGCTTAGTATTCCGAAATGGAAGTGGGAAGACATAGCCATGGACTTTGTAACGACCTAAATTTGCTAATAAGGCTTGGAGCCTTGATTAGTGTGCCTGGAGGGCAATAATTGTTATATTGCATTAATTTATGTGAATTTAAATGATTATGTGGTTAGTATGCATGTTTAGGTGAAATAAATATGCATGTGGACCCCGTTTGTATGAGAGGGGTAAATTGGTAATTTTAGCCCGCTGAGGGCATATATGTGATAATTGTATTATGTGATTTGTACCACGTGAGAGTGGTGTTATTATTGTGATGCACGTGCCGAGACGGTCCTGGAGAGCTAGTTAACTCAAAAGTCACAATGGGATTTTATACCCGGCTCGGGAGGAGCCTAGGGGTATTTCGGGGATTTTGTAACTTAGTTCTTGAGAGATTATGGTAACTGGTAATATGGTAACTTATGTAACTGTTAGTAACCATAGAGAGTAACAGGTTTAGATGGAGAAATGGTAGAATTGTAATGGATAGGAAATGACAAGTGAGCCCTTGAGGTTTAGTTAGGAAAGGATAGGTAAGGAGGGGTAAAATGGTCATTTGGCAAGGGGTTTAGACAAATTCCAGCTGGGTTATATGAGGTACTCGGTTTAGGCTTGTCATTGTTTGGTTTTGATAAATTAGAAGAGAAGAAAAGAAAAACTAGAAGAAGAAAAGCTAGGGCAAGAAGAAGAAGAAGAGGAGAAGAAGCTGAAATTTGGAGACTTGGAGATGAATCAAGGAAGCAAAGGGTGAATTCTCCACTTAAGGTAAGGATTCTATGCAATTTTAAGATTTGTTTCTGTTGTGGTTTAGGAAATTTGAAGCATGGTTTAAGTTTTTCAAGCTTTGGTTTATGGGTTTAAATTTCTGAAGTTGAAATCAAATGGGTGGATTTTGAGTGTGATTGTGTTATTGAGCTGGGTTATGATGTTTATGGATTGTTGAATGGTCTATTTGGAGTTTTGAGTTGGTTTTGGGGCTTAGGTGTGAGTTTGGGATGATTTGGGAGTGTTTTGGCTCGAGGAAATGCAAAGGAAAAACCCAGATTTATGGGTTCGCGTAGGAGCGTCGCGGCCCTGTTCTTGGGCGCCGCAGCGCGAGGTTGCATCAGGAGGAGTGAAAGCAGCTGGGCGCCGCGGCCCTTGAAGGGAGTGCCGCGGCCCTAGGCCAATTTTGACAGCCAAAATTTGGGTTTTTAGGGCTTTTGCCCGGGGACTCGGGGGATGGTTCCTAGGTATTGTTTTAAGGAATTAGAGGTCCCGAGAGTGCGGGAATGGTCCCGGGAAATGGTTTTGGATTGGTTAACATTAAAGAGTGTTTTATATGTGTTGTGACTAGGTTTTTGGAGAGGCTCGAGATAGAGGACCGTGCTCGTGACTTTGGTGCATTGTGAAGCTCGGGATACAAGTAAGGAAAACTGTAACACCCGTAGGACAGGGCATGGACCCATAGTGTTAATGCAGGGCACAGCCCTAAATGGTATTACATGATTATGGTATAGTTTTATTGAATTGTTATATGTTTGAATGTTATTTGAATTATACTATATGTGATTATAGTAGCGAGAACGGCAAAGGTGCCGAGAACGGTTAATGAGCCGAGAACGGCAAGGAAGCCGAGAACGGCAGCGGGGCCGAAAGTAACACTTAGCACATGAGATGCTTATAGTCAGGGTAGGACCTAGTGGATAAATGGGATATCCTTACGGTGAGGACCGAAACCCCAGGCTTTGGTAAGGCTTCTGGGGCGGCATGGCCGTGTTTGCTTAGTTGATGGCTGACCTGTTTATCTGTGGATTACTGGATATGTTAACTGTTTAATTTGCACACGTCATGAACTGTATGAGTTTTCTTGCTGGGCTTCGGCTCACGGGTGCTCTGTGTTGCAGGTAAGGGCATAGATTAAGTCAACCAGCCATGAGTACGGAGAGCATGAAGCGACACGTACATGTTTGGGCTGCCCGACTGCTTTGGTTGGGGGTATTTACGAAAAATGGCTGTAATAATCTGTGATTTTAATAACTAATCAACTGTAAACTTATTTTAAATTGTAAATAGTTTTCAAACCTTATTTTGGGATCCCAGATGTTATATACTTGAAGTTTTCAATAAAGTAAAGCATTTTCAAAAGATTACAGCCTTAACTTTTGCTTAGTCACACTTTGGTTTTAAAAACCTCGGTAACGAGTTCTTTGCACTAAGTTTCTTTTAAAAACTCACTTGGTAACGGCTCTAAAGGAGTACGGCGTTACAACTTGGTATCAGAGCGAGCCAAGGTTTATTGGTTCTGGAGATCGACCGAACATGTACGCTCGCTGTCAGTGACAAACTCGACTCATGGTTGGCTGGTATGAATGATTGACATGCTTGAACATATGTTTGAATGCCCTGTTTTCCTGCTTATTTATATTGAGCATGATGAATGAGTTGACATATGCATGAGATGCTGTTAGGGCTTGGCCCTTGACTATTGCATGTTGAGATTAAAGCATGCTGAATGACATTATTATGCATGTGGATGAATATTGGGATAATGGTTTGCATATTGAGTGTATGTGGTTAATTGTCTAAATTGAATCCATATGTAATATCTGTTTATTGGCTTGTATGAAGCATGATGAAACTTGGGTATACTTAGTTGTGTTAAAATTTGGTAGCTAAAGGTATGGCATTGTGGATTTGGCTTAATATCCTTTATGTGTGCATGATAATTGTGGTTATTTGGATCTAGTTGTGGTTTGGTTCAGAGTATGAACCACAGGGCTGAGGAGTTTGGTCAGTAGTGGCGGTTGAACTCAAATTGTTTGTTCCTAGTATGGTTAAGTGGATCTGATATTTTGTTGAAGGGGGGATTCTAGATAAAATTTGGAGTTAGAGATCTCCATTTATCCCTGAAAGCAGCAGCAGAGGGTCAGTAGTATGTGAGTAAGCTGTGGAGTTTATTAGTTGAGATGGGACAGAAGAACAGCGGATTTCTCTGGGAAAATAGCTGCTTTGTATGCTTTAACTGTAAGGTTACTAGTGTTGGTTCATTGTGAGGGTATGGACAAATAAGGAAATTATATGAAAGGCTCAAAGGGTGTTATCCTTTGGTTTTGAGGAAAGTTCGGGTTGACAAAGAAGTTATTAGTGGATGGGCAAAGTTAATTCCATCCTCAGTTATAAGAGGATGAGAGCCCGTGACTAAAGGGTTGTGTTAAGTATTGTGCTAGAGGGATGCCTGGTAATGGCACTTAGGCTAAGGCATGGGCGTGATGGGTTGGAAAGAACCTAGATGATGAATTGATAGAAGAGGTTATAAAGGCATGATCTGAACTGTGGAGAATGGAGACCTTATAAGATTGGTTTGGAATGATATAGTGGCAATAGTGTAAATTTTTGGGCTTTGCAAATTGGGTAATTCGTTTCGGGAAATTGATACAGACGGATGCAGTTGAATATGATGATGACCCATTTAAGGATTTAAAATCTGGAATAGTCTAAGGTATTTGTGCCTCTCCGATGTGTGTACTCACCATCTGTATGGGGACAGTGGAGAGGGCCATGTGGTTCGAAGAACTGATGAATGATGCATACAACATGAGTGCTAGAGCTGCAATGGCAGTGCTTCCTTTGATGGAGTTAGTAAAGATAGATTCGTGATAATCGAGTTAAAAGAACCCCGGATAGTTCTGTGGCTTCTGGTTTTGCAAGAAAGGGGAAAAAGTCTGATTGATAAGATGGTACTTTTATTGATAGAATGCAGCAAGGGCTGATTCTCAATTTTTGAGGTAGAAGGACCCCAGACAGTGCTAGGGCACCTAATTTGAGATTGGAAAGAAGCCTGATTGAAAAGGTAGTTATCAAGATGGTGATAGGAACCAGGGAAGTTATCTGCTATGCATCAGAGGCAGGAGATGCCACCTGGGAAGAGGCCAGGTGAGGGCATGACTTCTACATAGAATGACTCGACATGTTAGGGTGGATTTCCCATGGTGAGGGAATGGAGAACCAGAATGCATCGATACATTCAAAGTTCGAGGCGGATTCCTCGAGGATGAGTATTAACTGACTGGTTTATGCTTTGGTCATGTAACGAACTGGAAGAACTCGGTATTGAGAATGTTCCGAGAGGGAGTTAGACAAAGAGAGTTTTCCTCATGGGTGCTATATTAGAGGCTGAAGGTAGTAACACTTATTAAAAAGGAATTAGAAACTTTTGGCAGATGAATTTGGATGCAAGTGATCAAGAAGTGCATAGTAATAACAACAGAGTTTGTCTTATGGGAGCCTCGGCATGAGTCACAGTGAGAGAGTTAATCAGTTAAGGGATAATCATGGATTGTAGAGGATATCATCTGGAGTATGTTAATGAGACTGAGTGGAACTGAGCTGACCAGTGGGAAAATTATATGGGTATGTAAAGGGAGATTGGGGGTACTTCAAGGTCGGACTACAGATAGGATTGGTATCAGGAATGTTGTAAAAGATGTTATTGGCTGACAGAAAAATCTAGTGAAGCAATCGAAGAAATTTGACCATTGGAGTAGCCAGAGCATTATACTGCGGGGATTGTTAGCATCGTCTGTTAAGAATAAAAAGTTTGATGTTGGGTACAAGATGGGACAACGTCTCCAGGAGTTGATCTATGACCTGGTTATTAACAGCTGGAAATCAAGAAAGAGACATTTTAGGAACTTTTATTTTGTACTAAGTAAGGTGTGAGGAGTTGGTAACAAAGATTCTAGATTGGTTCAAGCTACAGCAGCACATGTCAGGTTCTGTGAAGTGTCAGTTTGGGTTTCGTGAGGAGTACTCAAAGTAGAGCTACAAGAAGAAAGGACATGTATGAGAAGATTTGATCTGAAGTCACAAAGAAGCTAATGAAGAACGTTTGAAGAACAGAAAGCATAACAGAATTGGCAAGCGCCTCATCAATCGCATAAGTATCTCCGCAGATAGCTACATCAGAGACGGGAAGAACAGTAAAACTTGAAGTTAGACGGAATGAATGGTGTTAAATCGGAGTTCAGTAGATAAGTATAAGCATAACAGAATTGGCAAGCACCTCATCTATCGCATAAGTATCTCCGCAGATAGCTACATCAGAGATGGGAAGAACAGTAAAACTTGAAGTTAGACGGAATGAATGGTGTTAAATCGGAGTTCAGTAGATAAGGTAAGATTTGATTGGTACCTGGTGATGCAGATATATGGGTGAGTTATAGTTAAGTATTAAGGAATAGCCTAACGAACCTGATCTATGATGAGGATATGGAAATGTGGGAGTGCATCACGGATTGGGCACGCCCAGGCGCAAATTGACGCGAGGATGGATCGAACCTTGTGGGAGGTGAAAGAATGGAACATGGTTGATATACTTGGAACGTTAGGTTGATAGTTATGCATGGCATAAGGTACTTGAGTGTTGGGTATTAGGAAGAAAGATAACGTTGAGACCCAGATTTAGTGAAAAGTAACAGATGGGTGATTGGTGTTTGAAATCCTCGATTGTACGAGGGGGAAATTTAATTGGAGGTGGAACTCCTAACTAGGAGGCGTGTGGCAGTCAAGGAATGACGCTATAAATTGTAATGGAATCGACAAGGCAACGACTGAGATTGGCATAACGTTAGTAGGTAATGATTAGCTGGTGAGTGTCACTGAACTATGGAATCCAAAGTGTTGGCTTTGGTTGAAGCAGGGAAGGACCCTGCCATGGTGGTACAAGTTAGGATGCCAGGATCGAGTGAAGGATCCAGTTAGAATTTGGCATATGAATGAGAATTCTGAATGGATATCATTCCACCTCCTGGGGTACGTTGTACCGGGAGGGTTGAACGGGTGACAGAATTTAGTGTTTTCTTTGGACACTGAGGGGTTAAGTGATGTGGTGGTCTATCGTAGGAATAGACCGCATTAGACTTTAAGTAAGGTGTTTGGAAATGAAAAGTTTTAACTCAGCTGAATGAGTTAATGTAGTTGGTTCAGGTGAACTGGTATCAGGGTAGAACGTCGATGGTACTGAACTGAGATCCTATAGTATTCTAAATTTTAGAAAGGAACTAGAGAATAAAGAGAACAGAGTGGGAATCTGTAATTATCAGTTGATTGCAAGTGGAATAGCAGTCTGAAAGCTTATCAGATATCTTAAGGAGTTAAGGGTTGAGTATGCGAGTACTTGAGATATTTAGAGACGTGCAATCCTTGATGAGTAAGTCATGGTGACAATACTAGCGTCTTGTTAAGGTAACACGACATGGGACATGGTAAGAGGTGAAAGATAGTGAATATTACGATTTGACATTGGTTCAAAGAGAAAGCCAAAGGAGGTTGTTAGACTTCTTAAGGCAGGAGTGTCTGCCTATCTAGAAGAATAAAAGAGCTTGTAAATTGTTAAATTTAGAGAAATAAAGTTCCGGAAGGAAAGATTTGCATCTCTCTACGTAATAACAGACGAGGATTTGTATGGTGTTCAGAGAAAGAAGGGAGAGTTCTGACTCTCGATTCAACATAAATTCTGAAGTTGTACCAAGGGTTAGGCCAGCGGGGCCTACCAATTGATCCCACCTAGTAAAGGTGATGAATTTTGGGTATCTCTGGAATCAGGAATAAGACAATGTAGTGGTCATTGTAATCTAAGCAGACCCTGAAGCTTCAGCAGGGTTACGGTGTAAACGAGGGGCTAATGAGAGTATGGCTGTTAGACAAGATCTTGTGGGGCAAGATTGTTACTCCTGTAAGAGTGTTGTTGGGAAGTAAAGTAAAGGCAGTGGGCCTTGGAAATTATGGTCAGAATTGTGGGTTTACTAACTGAGGTGTTTGGGTAAATTTTGAGGACGAAATTTTTATGAGAAGGGGATAGTTGTAACGACCTAAATTTGCTAATAAGGCTTGGAGACTTGATTAGTGTGCCTGGAGGGCAATAATTGTTATATTGCATTAATTTATGTGAATTTAAATGATTATGTGGTTAGTGTTGGAAAAAGCTTATACAGGATCTTTATTTATTTTCATGTATATCTAATATTAAACAAATTAATACGAGATAGCCTAAAACATGTTTCTAAAATTGAATTCAAAGAGAAACAAAGAATATAATACTTACAATATACGCAGCGGAATTAAAAAGTCCTTCCTTCAATTTCTCTAACTCTTGTATCCTCTCTGTCGCAGAGTATTAACAAGAAACTGAACCGATCTTCTATTTTCTTCACGATCTTCCAATGTATCCTTAGAACCACCTAGACTAGTGTGGGCAATTCTCAACACATGAGATAGATATAAAGAGAAGAAGAGAAAATAACAAAGAGGCTTAGAAAAGGACTTGTGTTTAGAGAGAATATAAAACTATCAGAAAATCTGACTTGTGACTTATCTGTCGTATCTATTGACTTCTCTCTAAGCACTCCTTTTATAGACTCAATTAGGCCATTTAATTTAATTAAAAAATCAATAAAATAACAGCCATTTTGAAGCCCTAGGTCGAAATTATCATGGGCTATAGGCCCGTGAAATTTCCCATTTGATTATAAACCCATTGGACTTAAAATCAAGGCCTGTATTATTTTCTATTGATTTAATTAATTAAATAATTATTTAAATCCTTTATCAAATTAATTATTTATAATTTGAACCTTGATTTAAACTTATTTATTAATTTAGATACCAATTTATCTTAATTAATAAATCTGCCATAATTTCTCTTTTCTTCTCAAAATTACACAACTCTGTGAAACTATCCAAAATTGACCTGGTCAACTTTGATAATTCTAATTGATGATTAAATCAATTAATTGAGACTATCTAGATGATTTTATCCAAGGTACAATGGGGACCATGGGCCTATGAAATCAAGCTCCAATAAGTTATCATAAATCTAACAAATAAATTTACTAACTTATTAATTCCTCGTGACTCCACTATAGACTTGGAATTGCACTCTTGAATTCATAGAACGCTCTATAACAAATATAGATACGCTATTAATTATCCATTGTTACAACCATAATTGTCACTCAATCCTCTATAGACGGTCTACAATGAGATAGGACTAAAATACCGTTTTACCCCTCATTGTATTTTATCCTTAAAACACTTAGTTCCTTGTAAATGATATTTCAGTAAACTAATTTAATTACTGAAATGAGATCTCTATCATTTAACACCTTGAACCAAACTAAAAGGAAACCATCGTTTCACTTCTTCATCTGAAGCTATAGATGTTCATATCTATGATTAACACTCCCACTCAATTATACTACCGAGTTCCCAAGATGTAAGTATGGGCTAGTCCGTAGGGTAAGCTGGTAACGAACAAGTCAAAGAACTCAAATAATATAATCAGTTAGAATACTAACCACTCAGAATTGAGATTGAATTGACCTATGGTCAACTATATGATATGACTAGAATAGATAATAACAGTATGTTTACTTATCTTATCAACTGTCAATATCGGTCCTGTCCGATGTAACAAATACATCTGATCTTATCTACTTTGCTAATGTTCTGGAAAGAACATAACACTGTAATGTGTAAGTAGATCATATCGTAGATTGGCAAGTCAGTGTAAATCCGGTGCACTGACTAATCTTAGGACTAACTTATTTTTGAACATATAATCATATTTATATTCCACTGTGATTACGTCACTATAAATAAGATTAGCTATATGCTCAGGATTTAATAGAAGTTTATATTAAACAAATAATCATGAAAATAAAACATGTGAGCAAAGTGATTGACCAAGTCAAAAAATGATTTCTATTCTTTTATTGATAATAAAATGAGATTACAAAGAATTTGGGTTTTAATTAGGGCATAAAACCCCAAAAAACTCCCACTTGCACTAATTGAAACTAATGCCTTAATTCTACTAATCCCATCTCCTTGATATGCTTATCAAATGTAGCTTATGGTAGTGTCTTTGTAAACGGATCCGCAAGATTGTCTTCAGTTGCAATCTTCATAACCTTCACATCTCCCATGGCCACATATTCTCGAATAATGTGATACTTCCTTTCTATATGCTTACTTCTCTTGTGACTTCGAAGTTCTTTCAAGTTGGCTATCGCTCCTGTATTGTCACAAAACAACACAAGCGGTTTATCCATTTCTGGAATAACTCCAAGATCTAAATAGAACTTCTTTAGCCAGACTATTTCCTTAGCTGCTTCTGACGCAGCTATGTACTCAGCCTCCATGGTGGAATCTGAGATTGCAGACTACTTTACGCTTCTCCAAATCACAGCTCCACCCCCAAGAGTAAACACCATTCCAGAGGTAGACTTTCTGTCATCGACATCAGTCTAAAAATCTGAATCGGTGTAGCCTACAGGGTTCAGAACACCACCCTTATAGACTAACATATAATCCCTAGTCCGTCTCAAATACTTCAGGATATGCTTAACTACTATCCAATGTTCCGGTCCTGGGTTTGACTGATACCTGCTCACTACTCCCACTGCATAGCAGATATCTGGTCTAGTACACAACATGGCATACATTAGACTTCCAACTGCAGATGCGTAAGGAACTTTTCTCATTGCATCTTCCTCTTCAGGGGTCTGGGGAGACTGCTTCTTTGAAAGATGAATTCCATGGCGGGACGGTAGACGCCCTTTCTTGGAATTTGTCATTGAGAAACGTTCAAGCACTTTATCAATGTTAGCTGCTTGAGATAGAGCTAAAAGTTTGTTCTTTCTATCCCTGATGATCTGGATACCTAGAACATAACTTGCTTCACCCAAATCCTTCATCTGGAATTGAGTGCTCAGCCAATTCTTCACATCTAATAATTTCTTAACATTGTTTCCAATGAGTAAGATATCATCTACGTAAAGAACCAGGAATATCACTATTTGATTTGCCTTCAGTTGGTAAACACAGGGCTCATCAATATTTTGTTCAAAGCCATAGGTTTTGATTATTTCATCAAACTTAAGATTCCAGGAATGAGAAGCTTGCTTAAGTCCATAGATGGACCTATTTAACTTACAAACTTTTCCTTCTTGTCCAAATACTTTAAATCCTTCTGGCTGATCCATATAAATGACCTCGTCAAGCTTTCCATTAAGAAAAGTTGTCTTGACGTCCATTTGCAAAATCTCATAGTCGAGAGTGGCTGCTATGGATAGGAGGATGCGAATGGATTTGAGCATGGCTACCGGACTAAAAGTTTCCTCATAGTCCACGCCTTCTCTTTGGGTATAACCCTTTGCCACTAATCGAGCTTTATAAGTCTCGATATTTCCATCAACACCTCGTTTCTTCTTGTAGACCCACTTGCACCCAATGGCCCTAAAGTCACTAGGTGCTTCCACAAGATCCCAGACGGAATTTGAGTACATAGACTCCATTTCCTGTTTCATGGCTTCGAGCCATAGTTCCTTTTCAGGGCTAGCCATTGCCTGTTTGAAAGACAATGGATCATCATCACTAGTGTCACCAACAACCATATTGGTTTCACCATCCAAACCATAGCGAATTGGGTTTCTAGAAACCCTCCCACTACGATGAGGCTCTGTGACTGTTTGCTCAGGAACAGTGGTACTTTCTTCATTTAAATCGACTTGCGTCTGTTGTACATGAAGAGTGGGAATTTCATCATCAACTCGCGTTGATGACGATGGAACATTGGTTGGAGTCAATTCTTTAACCATCTCCTCTAAAACTACTTTGTTGCGAGGTTTAAAGTTCTGGACATAGTCATTTTCCAGAAAAGTAGCATTTGTAGAAGTAAACACTTTCTTTTCTGAATGACTATAGAAAATTCCACCCCGAGTACCTTTAGGATAGCCAAAAAACATGCAAACTTCAGTTCGCGATTCTAGCTTTCCCTCATTTTTCCTCAGGACGTGAGCGGGACACCCCCAGATTCTATAATGGCGTAAACTAGGTTCACGACCATTCCAGCATTCTAAAGGTGTTTTGGGGATTGATTTTGACGGCACGACATTGAGAATGTCATTTGCGGTTTCAATTTCATGTCCCCAGAACGAAGTTGGTAGAGTTGAGTAACTAAGCATGCATCTAACCATTTCCAATAAAGTTCTGTTTCGGCGTTCCGCTACACCATTTTGTTGCGGAGTACCTGGGGCAGTAAGTTTTGATAAAATCCCAAGTTCAGTTAAATGATCTTGGAACTGCATATCCAAATATTCTCCACCCCTATCAGATCGCAAGATCTTTAACCTTTTACCTAATTGGTTCTGAGCCATTGCTAGGAATTCCTGAAACTTTGAAAATGTTTCTGATTTCCTATGCATTAGGTAAAGACATGAGTATCTAGAGTAATCGTCAATGAAAGTGAGGAAATACTCAAAACCACCCCTGGCTTGTATATTCAAAGGTCCACAAACATCTGAATGTACAAGACCAAGTGGTTCTTTGGCCCTATCACCCTTTGCAGAGAATGGACGCTTGGTCAGTTTGCCTTCTAGACAAGATTCACAGACAGGTAATTCACCTAAGGTGAGTTCCCTCAAAGGTCCGTCCTTTGTTAGTCTTTGAATCCTATCATAGCCAATGTGACCTAGTCTCAAGTGCCATAAATACGTCATATTATTGTTATCGTTCTTTTGACGTTTATTGGTCCTAGGTTTAGCTACTTTGAATAAATCATTGTTAAGAGCGAGGGGTTCATTAGGTCGCAGAATATAAAGCCCGTTTTCCAAACATGCAATACACAATTGTGATCCATTGAAAGAAATAGATATATTAAAACTTGTGAAAGTCATAACAAATCGTTCTAATTGCAACATGGAAACTGAAATTAAATTTCTACTAAAATCTGGAATAAAATATACATCTTTCAAGGTTAAATATTTATTTCCGAACTTCAGGTGAGCTCTTCCTCTAGCTTGGACCGTAACAAGCACTCATTTCCCAACTCTAAGCACTAAGTTGCCTTCATCCACTTCCTCCCATGATGCAAGAAGTTGTAAAGAGTTACAAACATGGTTAGTGGTTCTAGAATCAATAATCCAAATGGATTTATCATTCTCTAAAACACATGTTTCTAAGATAAATGAACTATAATCATTACCTTTGTTTTTATCTGCTAGAAACTTGGGGCAATCTTGTTTCCAATGCCCCTTTTCTTTGCAGTGAAAACATTTACCTTTACCTTTCTTGTTTTTCTTGTTTTTCCCCTTAGGCATCTGTGCACTTGGTTGTGCACTCGCCTTTGCAGCTTTTGCAGGCTTGGGGTTATTGTTTTGCCCACCTTTCCTCTTGTTTCCAGCTTTCGAAGACGAAACTTGGTTAGCTTCAGCCTTAGCTAGATGAGCAGCAACATCAGTAGTCTTATTTTCACCCCCTTTACTAGGTCCACCCATGACAGGTTCAATAATCTGAAGCTCGTTCATGAGCTGCGTCAGACCATAGTTGAGTTGAGCACGAACGTGCAGACACGGTGTCATCCGAGAATTTACGGTGCCATCACGAACGTGCAGAGACGGTGCTATCCAAGCATTTACGATACCATCACGAGCATTGACGGTGCCATCACTAACGTGCGGACATGGTGCTCATTCTGGGGATTCCTTAATCATGACGAATTCAAAGTTTTCACCAATCAACTCTATGTTGATATTCTGCTTCCAATTAAGGAAGTTTTCTCTAGTGAGTTTCTCCATCGAAAGTTGAGAAAGGATGGGAGTAGACACAGACACTACTTAACTTAAAACTACAAATTATCAATAAAATAGAAATCAATCACATTTACTCAATAAAACTTCTATTCACACAAATTTCAAGAAATAGCACAACATATACCAAAAATATGTAAGATATGAGAAAAAATACCAAAACAATCATATCTCTATTTCTTTAGGTTTTTAACTAATCTATGATACCCTTGTCCTGGTTGGCGAGAGTCAAAAATACCACTAGTTAAATAGAGTTGTAAACTCATTTAATAATGTACACCACTATTAACAACCTACTATTCGATCAAAATAAGAAAACAAAATCTCTTATTTTATGAGCTAGACCCACGGTTTCAATAATCATAGATTTAGTTCTAGTAGTCACCGTAGGGGTGAGTCTAGTAGAATTTGACCTATAATTATCTATCTTTCGAAATCTAACCTTGTCAAAATAACTAATGAACACCTTCCGTAGGGGGACGAATCAAAGCGCCTCGAGGCCCCATTAAGCTATTGATTATGTTAAACCAACGGTGGAGATCGAATAAAATTCTTAAAATAAGCTCATTATAAAATTAAAAATAGTATTTTTATTATTTATTTTTAGAAAATTAATGACTATGGTTTTCCCAAAAAAATTTAAATAGATTAAATTTTTTTAAAACAAAGTCCTATAATTTCTTATTAATTCTAAAGTGTCACATTGAAACAAATTCAATTAATTTAGAATTAATTTGTTGCTAATCAATATTTAGGTTTAACTAATATAATGAACCTATACAATTAAGTCCAACTCAGGTAAATGGGCCTTAACAATTGGGCTTGTATGGAGGAGGGCTGGGTCCAGTATGTCGTTCCCACTACAAAGGCCCCATATCTTCCATACAAGGTCCAAAAGATAGGAATTTAAACCTTCGTTTTATTAATTGTTATTAATTGATTAGGCCCACTATAGTCATGCAAAGCAAATGGGCCTTCACAAGTGGAATCACCCACAAGAGAGGAATTTAAACTTTACATTTTCTAATGGGCCCAAATAAAACCTATCATTTTTATGAATATTTTATTTGGCAAAATACCATATATCTAACAAACATATGGGCAACTATATGCATCTAAGCCCAATTGCAAAAATACCACATATAGTGCATACAGACATGTTATAATTGGATGGGCCTAATCATGTTACTATATGAGCAATTCTATGAATTTATGCAAAAATACCACAATTTATTTCATTTGCAAAAATACCACAATTAATTATCTAGAATTTATCAAAAAAAAAATCAAATTAATTAAATTTTTACAAAAAATAAGTCAATTTAAATGAAATTTATCAACAATTAACAATAGTTAATTTAAATTTCATTTCTCAACAATCAACTTGGTTTTAGGTTAATTTGAAAAAAAAAATTAATTTAATTTAAATAGGATTTATCAACAATTAACCAAAGTTAATTTAAATCCCATTTATTAAAAAAAATATTTTATTGTTCCTAGGTATTGTTTTAAGGAATTAAAGGTCCCGAGAGTGCGGGAATGGTCCCGGGAAATGGTTTTGGATTGGTTAACATTAAAGAGTGTTTTATATGTGTTGTGACTAGGTTTTTGGAGAGGCTCGAGATAGAGGACCGTGCTCGTGACTTTGGTTCATTGTGAAGCTCGGGATACAAGTAAGGAAAACTGTAACACCCGTAGGACAGGGCATGGACCCATAGTGTTAATGCAGGGCACAGCCCTAAATGGCATTACATGATTATGGTATAGTTTTATTGAATTGTTATATGTTTGAATGTTATTTGAATTATACTATATGTGATTATAGTAGCGAGAACGGCAAAGGTGCCGAGAACGGTTAATGAGCCGAGAACGGCAGCGGGGCCGGAAGTAACACTTAGTACATGGGATGCTTATAGTCAGGGTAGGACCCAGTGGATAAATGAGATATCCTTACGGTGAGGACCGAAACCCTAGGCTTTGGTAAGGCTTCTGGGGCGGCATGGCCGTGTTTGCTTAGTTGATGGCTGACCTGTTTATCTGTGGATTACTGGATATGTTAACTGTTTAATTTGCACACGTAATGAACTGTATGAGTTTACTTGATGGGCTTCGGCTCACGGGTGCTCTATGTTGCAGGTAAGGGCATAGATTGAGTCAACCAGCCATGAGTACGGAGAGCATGAAGCGACGCGTACATGTTTGGGCTGCCCGACTGCTTTGGTTGGGGGTATTTACGAAAAATGGCTGTAATAATCTGTGATTTTAATAACTAATCAACTGTAAACTTATTTTAAATTGTAAATAGTTTTCAAACCTTATTTTGGGATCCCAGATGTTATATACTTGAAGTTTTCAATAAAGTAAAGCATTTTCAAAAGATTACAGCCTTAACTTTTGCTTAGTCACACTTTGGTTTTAAAAACCTCGGTAACAAGATCTTTGCACTAAGTTTCTTTTAAAAACTCACTTGGTAATGGTTCTAAGGGATTAGGGTGTTACAGACTTCGTGGCAGGATTACCATGAACAAATAAGCAACATGACTCGGCTTGGGTTGTGGTAGATAGACTCACCAAGTCAGCTCACCTCCTGCCTGTCAAGACTACGTAAAATGCTGACCAGTACACAGACATTTATGTTCAAGAAATTTTATGACTGCATGGAATCCCTAATACCATAGTATCTGATAGAGGTTAGGTGTTCACATCGAGATTTCGGGGAAGCTTGCAGCAAGCCATGGGTACCAAGCTAAGTCTCAGTACGACATTTCATCCTCAGACTGATAGACATTCCAAGCGTACCATACAGGTATTAGAAGATATGTTGCGCGCTTGTGTACTAGACTTTGGAGGATCGTGGGGTAAGTATTTTCCCCTTATAGAATTCTCCTACAATAACAGCTACCAGGCAACGATCGGTATGGTGCCCTGTGAGCTACTTTATAGAAGGAAATATCAGTCGTCATTACATTGGGATGAGGTAGGAGAAAGACAACTTCTTGAACCTAAGGTTTTTAGAAAGGCTCAAGACACAGTGGAACTGATTAGAAAGCGTGTGCTCACTGCTCAGAGTCGAGAAAAGAGTTATGCGGATGCCAAGCGACGAGATGTCTAATTCAAAGTCAGAGATCAATTCTTCTTAAGAATATCTCCTATGAAATGAGTGGAGCAGTTTGGGAAGAAAGGAAAACTTAGTCCCCGGTATGTAGGTATTTTTTTGAGATATTGGACAAGGTGGGACCAGTAGCGTATAGATTAGCCCTACCGCCAGCTCTAGCAGATAGCCACAATGTGTTTCACATCTCGATGTTGCATAGATATGTGTCAAACTCATCCCAAGTTCTCAAGTATGATAAATTATCTATTCAGAAAGACCTCAGTTATGAGGAACGACCGGTTATCATCCTAGAGAGGGGATGAGGGAATTACGGTCTAAGAGTATTCTGATAGTCAAGGTCTTATGGAGTAATAGTACAGAATGGGAGGCAACATGGGAATTGGAGGAAGACATTCAAGCACGGTATCCTAAATTTTTTGGTAAGTAAATTTCAGGGACGAAATTCTTTTAAGTAGGGGAGAATTGTAGCGTCTCAAAATTTTACTTAGTTAGATAGTAGTAGCGTGTGTTTTAGTATTTTAGTTTTTGTGGTTATTGGTTCAAGCCGGGATTTATTTGGAAACTCGTAGAGATAGTTATGAATTTTGTAAGTTTAACCTATAGTTTAAAAATATTAATTTTATCATAAGGTTTGATTATTGAAGCTGGTCCTATAAATATTATTTATTATAACCTAAGGTTTAGATAGAATAATTAAGGATGTGACATTTGTCACATGTATTTTTATTAAGGATTTAAGGGTTTTAGATGAATAAATTAATAAAGGATAAACCTAGGAAGTCTAGAACCTTCCTTCAGTTGTTAGGATCTCGTATTACTCGGTCAAAGTAGTTTAAACAACTTCAAGTGTGCTAAAAGTGTGCAAAAACATGGTTAATATATCACCGTAAGCCGATATATCACAGCTATAGGGGCCGATATATCGCCTATGATGATATGGAAAACACGTCGACTTCGCACGAACGAAACCACGGAACCTCGAGAATATGGGGGAAGCGATATATCGCCTATAGGGGCGATATATTGGCTCCACTTGCATATTTTAAAACTCCATGGAATCCAAGCTAGAAACAGCCCTCAACAACTTGGAATTGCTCTTGAATGATTTGACCGAGTTTTGGGCATCTATTGAGCAGAAAATTCGATTTTTATTCATTTTAATGGGAGTTAGTTTCACTCCTTGAACTCTATAAATAGGACCATTCACTCAGCCATTTGCATCATCTTTCAAACACTTCTCAGAGCCTCCAAGCCGCTAATTTTGTTCTAGAGATAAACACTAGGATTTTGGGTTTGAAAGCTTTCAAATCTAAGCTTTTCTAAACACTTGGGAAGTAAGCTAGAGTGTGATTTCAGTATTGAGGTGTAGATTGAAGTTCTAAGCTATCTAATGTAATCTTTATCCTCAGGTTTAGTTCATTTCAATTCCTCTTATTCTTTTCTTTTACTTTAAATCCTAACTTGTTATAATGGCTTTGGTTTGGTGTTTGATTTCTTTGAAAGTTAAGGTTTTCGATAAGTTCTATTTTTGTTTGTTTAGATCTTCTTTTCAACTTCTTATCTTTAGGAAACTTATGGTTTTATTGTTTGGTTTTAGGAGTTTCCAATCCCGCATTTGACTCCAATACCCCAATTTTGGTAAGGAAAATAAGTTATATTTTATGTGTTATGATTATGTTTTTATGCTATGTGTATGTATGTATGTTGTTTTTATGTTTGTAGTCGCTTGGGAAATATGGTTGCTTAGATTGCAAATAAGCAAATCCCAAGATTTTTTATCATTATCGTAGACTATAGCCTACCTCTAAATAGTAGCAAGAGGACCTAGATGGTTTCTATCACATACTGTGATAATGAGTTAATGGCCATTATTTGTAGTCTTATGTTTTATGCTTTATGTTTTTACGTCTTATGTTATGCTTTAGTCGTTTTTCCTTACTGGGCATTAGGCTCGTTCCTTTTTATTTAAATGGTGTAGGTAAATGAACATGGAAGGCGGGAAGGGTCCTAGGTGGCTTTGGCATGTGTATTGGGAGAGGACTAAGAGGACAAAAGAAATGGACCGATAAATTCGATCAAGGATGACGTTGATATTTGAGTCTTTTATTTATGTATTAATGATTTCCTCATTAAATATTTGAACATTTAATTAAAGGTTTAATTTTCTTTATGATTTTATGTATAAACAATGGGATCTCGTATTTTGGATTTTTATATTAAGTCTATTCTTTTATGTATATATATCCAAGAGATAGTGGTATGTCTTAGTAGTTTTTAAAGGTACGAGTCCTTTTAGTTAGTTGGGTCTTTACATGTGTGAGCAACACTAAGGAGTCGAAGGAGATGCTGAGTTGTGGAATGTCAGCATCAAGGGCCAGCAGGGCCAAGAAGACCGCGCGCAGAGGTCAGAGTTGCACTATAGTTTGCATGTGGCCAGAGGGCTACGTCGAGAGGAACTTAGTGCTTCTTGGAAGCCCGGAGGAGTGAGATGCTAGTATGATGGATCAAATGGATGGTTATGTAGACAGTGCGCGCATATGGGAATCGACAGTGGTGCTACATGAAGTAGTTGACTCGAGAGTCACATCCTGCAGGGTGCACTTCTAAATTTGTTGTGTGCATGAAGAGTTGGGATGGTCGGACGTTCTTGCGTGTGGGCAAGTTGTCGAGGACGCCAATAATTGAAGTAGGGGAGCGACATTCACTATTCAAACATCTAAATAACGAACCAATGTTCCATTACAAAAGCTTTGAGATGAATTATCATTGAGATCAACAATTGTTTAGAATGTAAAGTCAATATTGAAAGCCATGGACAGAGCCAAGTTAGCTAAGGTGAAAGTCAGCATGACTCAGGGACTAAGGTAACATTAGTGGAATGTTGGCCTAGGGTGAAAGTCACTAAGACTTAGGTACTAAGGCAACCTGGAGATGTCGTGGGGTAGAAATGACTGAGGCATTAGATCAACAACATCATAATCAAAATGATCAAAAGAATGGAGGGACTATAGTGTAGAAGCAGTTAGCTCTCGAGCTATGCCTTAAGGAAAGGTATACCTCTAAGGAAGTTCTTCCCAAGTTGAAGCTGGGGAGCCCACTAATTCATATGTTCTAACAGTCAGGGTACTTGTTAGGTTTTGGTGTATGAATCTAGGAGGAAACACAACAACAGATTGGTTGTACAGTGTGAAGGCATGCGTGACTTAGGCGAGTGGGTAGGGGGACCATGTGAAGCTGCAAATAGACTGTATGCATGGGCGTAGGCTAAAACCAAGATTGGGCAGGTTTTGCAGCATGTTATGGGACATGTTTCGTGTTTTATGGGGACCATGTTTATGGGAACCTATGTCGAATTATTCAGAGAACATATGCTTATGAGAGCGAATTAGGGATGACTTCAAACCTCAAGAGTGAGGTAGTGTGCAACCAAGTTAGTCAAGATTCAGTAAGTCATTCAGAGGGACGCAGGGTTGATTCGAGGACAGAACTTGCAGCATAGTGCTAGAGAGCTAGCACTAACAAGAGCCAAAGCTTTACTACATGGTTTCGAATGATGAATGGGTCATTGGCCACAACATTGTTGGAGCTTGGGAAAAGAAGCTTAGAAGTTCAACTGTGCTTACGGTCTTAAGGGGTCATTTTCATCAAGCCGTAGAGATGTAGCAGGGCCAGAGGGCCAAAAGTAAAAGAGACTACTTCACGAAGTCTTTGTGCAAGTGTGCACTAGATGTTGCATAAAGGCTACAATTGGCACGAGTGCCACGTGTAGAAATGGGCACATTAGAAATGTCCAGAGGGACTTATCTATGAAGGACATGTCTTCAATCGAAGCGTGTTTTGTAGGTGCCATTGGGAACGGTTGATTTGCAAACCTCACCCTGTGGGGGTGGACCTTACATTGTCCCTATCAATAGGAGTATGTATTTGAAGATTGGCAGGGAAGCTACAATTAGAGGTTGTGTTGGCTTTGGGGTCAGTGTTGCAAGGGCTACTTGGTTGACTTGAGGGACGTCATGATGGACTCATAGGATTTCATGTGTTCAAGGAGTATTCGGAGAATTGGCGAGCTACGAGCCAAATATGTCTCCCAAGAAAAAATCATATATGTTCCTGGTTGAAGGCTAAAATCCCATAAGGCTCTTTATAAGGGGAGCACCTGGTGTCAACTCTCCACCAACCCTTGGCACAAGTACGTTGAGTGAGCTACTACTAGTTAGGAGGGCTGGTACGGCAGGCATATGAGGACCACGAGGGGACTAACATGTCTCCATGAGTAAGAGTACTCATGGACATTACTGGGCGCCGCGATAGTGCGTTGAACTGTGCTGCCAGAGGTTTATGGGTACAGTTCCCTTAGCTTGTCGATATGTTGCTTATATAGAACATGGACCAATCCTCCGAGAGACTTGACACGAGATGACATGAGAAGTCATTCGTTGGACTTGTTAGCATACAAACATTGGAGGGTGCAATGCTTGAGAAGGATAGAGGTCCAGTGTGTGCCACTAGCATGGCAGCTAGTCTCGAGAGCCTACCAACATGAGTGAATGTATGGTAACTTAAGGATTGGACCATGAATGTATGAGAGTCCTTGGATCGCGATGGGAGCTATTCAGATTGTATCGAATGGGGGATGACAAGAGGTGTCGACACGTCAGCTTGGTGTTGGCTCTTGGCCACACATGCTACCTTGGCTTGTGAATGTCTAGGTGAGCATCATTATTGTGATTTGCCTTGCCATAGTGAGAACCTATGGATAGTGTGAGTACCTTGGCTAGAGAGCCTTGATGGACGGATGCACTAATAGATTCTTCAGAGTGTAACTCAGTGAAATTTGTTTGAGAGACGGAAGTGTGTTGAGGCACGCGGTCATGTGAAAAATGTGCCCATTGTTATCTGAGTGGTTGGAAGACTGACCTTGGCTCAGAGTCAAGGTGTCGTACAAGCATTTCCGCTGTCAAAATGTCAGGTCGTGACACCGATCGGCCCCATGCCAGCATCGCAAAGTGTTGGGACTCCACATCCCACGATAACAGTGTCACTAAGCTTGATTACCGGATAGCCTCGTTCATCTATGCACTCTATGGGCGGGGAAGGCTTCATTATATTCAGAAACAAGTAAGCGCCCAAAAATCCGCAAATTCGTAAGATATGGTCAAAAAGAAGAAAGTGTGCAGTCTTACACTCTGCCGCCACTCTATTCTATAGAAAATCCAGGCACTCCACATAGTCTGGCCCCACTGTCGAACGAGTAAGGGCACCTATCGAAAATAGCACACGTGTTAGGAAATTGCAAGTCAAGCACAATCAGGTGCCCCTAACACCCTCACGTAAGAGCTCGGCGATAGCCAATGGCAATGACTCACAGGATGGTGGGAATAACACCCCAATGCTCCTAATAAGTATCTCAAGAAGAAGGGGAGTAAATTACTTACCAACTCTCCTAAAGACAATGTGTGAATAAATATTTGTATGGGTACTCCCCGGCGTTGAACTTTCCGGTGATTACTAAGTCTGACACCCCACTCTTAACGTGAAGATAATAGAATTCATATGTCCTCCTATCCAGATTGAACTGAAGGTTATATAGATAATGAATCTCTCGGGGCGTAGGAGGATCCCAGCCTAAGTTGCGGTATAATACATGAAGCTCGAGAATAATCAGATAGGTTTTGGGCGTCAATTGAAATGGTGCCACCTTAAAGTATTTGGCAACACTGGCCAAATAATCGTGCAGCGGGAGAATAGCCCCGAGGTCACAGTGTTGAGGACTCCACGCTAACCAGCCCTCTAGAGAGCGAACTAAACGCTCACCAGGCCTTGGAAGCCCACACTCGATAGCGTTCGAAAGAACGTGGCGGGATCTCATCGACACAAGCTGAGCCGCACTCATAAATGATGGACTATAAGCAAAGTCTCCCTTGACTGGTGAGGGTGGAGTGTCGTGAGCCTGCCGGGTGACCGCGAAAAAATCCTCGCTGGAGGATGACCTTGATTCAATGATAGCAGGTCGAACGGCACCTCGCTTTGGGCGAGCCAGATCTCGAGGAGGTTTTCAAGGAGCCATAAGGATAATCAAAAGGGTACCTGAAATAGTTAACATTCAAAGAGTCAGTACAATCAAAATACACGAATAATCCACATGACAGGCCCGCTCTCTGCAAGTGAAAAGCTCAACAATCCGCTAAGGGAAAATTAACAGAAAAACACAAAGTAACTCGCCCATCACCCCCAGGAGTTGGCAAGAAGGTCCAGATCCTCGGTGACTTGACCAACAGACGGCACCTTAAGATGATAGAACTGCCTCCTTTGGCAAAGTTCAAAGTTAGGGAACTTCCATCATTTTTCGAAAAAGTGGCATGTTGAGTAAACAAAGTCTTAGGAGCTTGCACATGACCAAGCACGCGCCTCGCCATCGCACGCCTGCACCCCTCCAGCATGTGCACCCCCTCACCAGCGCCGTACACCCTCGCCGTTGCTCACCCTTCACCACCGCAAGCCCTTCGTACGCACGGGCCATCCTTCGCCACCGCTTGACAAGGGGTGGGCCTAATCAACACCCGTGGCCGGTTCCAATCTCCCACACATGCTACAAATCGCCCCATTGCAGAATTGGACAACCCAATGAGGAATTTTGCAAAGATCTATCCAAAATCCACCTAGCCCACTCAAATTATACCACTAATTTCATGGGTCAAGCTAGAAATAGGTAAATTACTCGAGGACATTCAAGAACAAATGTATTCAAAAGAATCAAGCGAATTTTGAACAATGTGCAAAATTAATGGGCAAGGAGAAGACTCAATGTGGGTGGGTAGGGTGGGTAGGGGGGAATGAAGATGGCAAAATCATTAGAGCAATTTCTCAATGAAGTGGGCAAGTCACCACCTTAATAGGCCCTTTTGGCTAGCACTTCACCTTCATGGTCTAGCAACTAAGTGGTCTCCCATGAAGAAGGAATAAGGAGAGAAGGTGGCTTGGATCCTCTTGAAGTGAGAAATGAAGTTAGTAAGGGTGCATGGCCCCTCCCCCATCGCTTCCTTATAAAAAGGAGCACATATATAGGTGGCTCCCTGCCACCGCCTGTGAATGAATTGTTAAGGTAGGACCCATCGCATTTGACGGGAAAGGAAATGCTCAATGCTCAATATGACTTCTTAAAATGGAAAGAGTGTGAATAACACCAACCAGGAGGCAGTGCTCGGGCTCCCATACGCCCGAGTCCCTGTCACCGGTCACCGATTGTCGCTCAGCACATCACCAACGGCGATCGTGGTCAGCTACAGTGGAAATATTTTATGATCGAATCCTCTGATCATAGTTAGACCAAGCGGGTATGGGCTGAGCAGTCGTCCCATCAACAATCTCAGGCGTCAAGACACCCATCATTCAAAGAAAATGTTCGAAATCCATGAACGAATTAGAAAGAAAAAATGGAGGAGAAGCCAATTCCCACCATGAAGAGAAATCAGTATCGAGCAAGCTCAGGGCAACAACATGCCTGCAAGTGTGAAGATCGATCAGGTCTGAGCATACGGTGGGGAGGGGTTGCACCCTTGGAAACTTCCTAGTCAAGGGGATATTCAGGGGTCACCCCTGTACATTCGCCAAGTAGAGGTAGCTACAGGAAAGGAAACTACCACTGCCCCCGAAGTTCACCGGAGCCTTTCATCACGCCAGAGGTGCCCCGTTTCCTTTTGCCATATAATGGGGAAGTCGGGGCAGAGTAGGCCTGACTTGGGGGGCAAATGTTATACCCAAAATCTTGCACTTCCACATGGAAGCCCATGAAGCAATGATGTGTCAAGACAAAGTTTTGGGACACAACAGTCACCACCAGCCCCTGTGACGATTGGTCTCCGCCACTTACCCAATACACAAGAAGAGGCAGGACTCGCCAAAACTGGCCTACTTCTCCCATCATGAGAGGCTAAATGATACCAGATGGCCACACTGACACCAATCATAAGAAGAAAAGGGTCCTAGCCAATCGTCTTAGACAGACGCACAATTCAGACCAACACACATCACAAGGATCAGCTAAATTCATCATCAGTTGTAGTTGGTCCCCTAGGCCTTCCCTTCTCGTCGGTGGACCTAGCCACTCAAGCCTCATTTCGCACCAGAGTGCGATTTTAAAATTAAATGAAAAAGGCACATTGGAATACCATTTTTGGTGAGACACAAACCTGTCTCCAACAAAGCGTACTAAAATTTAGCCTGATCGGGAAGCAAGGTACCACTATCAGCTGTTCCTATCTATGTGTCTATAAATAGTGCAAACTGAAATGTAACAAAGGGAGAACAATCAGAGAGAGAGGAACAAGTCAGTAACTATTCATTTTTGGAGAGAGCTTCTACTCTCCATTATTGTAACTTCCCCAAGAACAAGATCAAACTCAGCTTGTTCTTGAGGTTTCAAAGTTCATAAATTATAATGACTAAAGTGGACGTAGGTCATATTTTTTTGGCCGAACCACTATAAATCTTTGCCTCATTCATTTACTACTGCAGTTATTTCTCTTTTCTTTAGATCACTGCTCATCATTAAGATCTGCTCTAAGGTATTACACACAAAATAACTCTTCATTTATTACTTTGTGCAAGTTGATGAAAAAATGAGGCAACACTTGGAATGAGTATTAATTGAGTAATGTCACCATAATATGTGACTTAGTCACTCAAAATGAGTATTAATCCACTAATGTTACCCTAATATGTTACCCAGTGACTTGAAATGAGTATCAATCAAGTAATTTAACTGTAATATGTGATTTAGTCACTCGAGATGAGTATAAATCCACAAATGTCACCCTAATATGTGACTTAGTGACTCAAAATGAGTACTAATCAACTAATGTAACCCTAATATGTGACTTGGTGAGCCTAAATGAGTTTAACAGACTAATGTCCCCATAATATGTGACTTAGTGACTCCAATTAAGTTCTAATCAAATTGTCAGAGATTAGCTTGGAGGTTTGAAATTGTGAGTACAAATAATGTGGTTTCCTTATTAATCTGGCTCACAAGTGAATAATTGTGATATTATGGGATGTTAGTACTATTAGTGACAATGGACACTGTAAAATGTTCTGAAAATCACATTTAGTAACCTAATTTTTTTATTGTTACCAAATTAGTTATCAAATTGTGAGAGATTGCTTGAGGGTTTGGAATTTGTGAGTTCGAATGATGTCGTTTCCTACTTTTTAAGGCTCACGAGTAACTAAGTGGGATACTAGGAAATTTTAGCACTATTAGTGACAATATACTTAGTCAAATGTTCCAAAAATCACATTTAGCAACCAAATTAGTTAATGGTTACCAAATTAGCTCTCAAATTGTGTGACATTAGCTTGAACGTAGCAAATTATGAGTACAAATGATGTCGTTCCCTCATTTCCAATGCCCCCGAATGAATAAGTGTAATATCAGTGGATTATTCTATTAGTGACACTAGACATAGTAAAAAGTTACAAAAAATCACATCAGTAAACTAAGTTACTAAACTATTTCTTAAATTGTGAGGAATTAGCTTGGAGGTTTGGAATTGTTAGTAAAAATAATGTGGTGTTCTTATTACTAGGGCTCTCAAGTGACTAAGTGATATGTTGTTCGTGTTTTCACTAGAGGACACATGGCATTTATTAGAAGAGTAATTAAGCTTCTCGAGCACAGGTGAGGCTCCGTACCGAGGTCTGTCCTCGAGGCGCAGATGTCTCCAGGCAAGGCCACGTCCCGTGACCCATCTCCAAGGCGTGGATATTTCCTAGTAAGGTCATGCCCCGAGGACCATTAGGATGGTCCTCGCTCTCTTTATTCGCCAATCCTCAGGTCTAGGATTCTTGTCCTCTGACCCAAAGTAGCTGCCAGGTGTCAATCGCCACAGCTGTGGCCCACTAGAAGATCATCTCACAACTTTTGGCAAGCCTCAATTCGTGATGTCTAGTTTGTACCCTTGACAATTGGAATTTCCCACAACGCCGCCTGACATGGGCGAACGTGCACTGTATCCTGACATGGTCAGATATATGTTCCCCATGAAATTGGTGGGTAGCTTTCTGCAAAGGGGCCTCGTGTGATCCGCCTAGGCCCACGGTCTTTGTTAGTGGATCCATATGTAGTTAATTAGCAATTTACTCCCCAGATGATAGAGGAATGTCTATTAAATTTTTATTAAGGGCATTAATGACCCAAGCCTCTATAAATAGGGCTGAGGTATTTCCTTGTAAAGGGTTCAAAACTTTGGCTGATTAAGCAATGTAAAATTAGAGCAATATATACGTTGCCTGAGACTCCATTGAAGCTTGCTCAAACAAGCTTCAAACTCACTAATATCAAAGACTCATGGACTAGGGCTCTTTTATAGCCTGAACCACGTAAAAATTCTCTCTTATTTTCTTCTTTAGATTAGGTTGATAGTGAAAATGGCAGTCAACATTTTGGTTCTTTCATTGAGAGATTGAAGAAAACGTGAAGAAAAACGATCATGGTGACCACTAGATGGAATGCACCAGATGACCCAACCTCTCCCACCGGAGTTGAGGGTGGAGAAACTAGTTGTCCACCTCCACAAGACCTCCCAGAGATGGTCCAGGAGGATTATGAAGAAAATGTCAATTACGATGGCATATGCGATGGAGGACATGATGAGTACTACAAGGAGGATTATCCTCAGCCAATGGATGCGGAGGATCCACCAAAGGTGGTGGTCCTCCGTGTCACATGCTAACATTTTGACAGCGGAAATGCCCATGCGGCACCTTGACTCCTCTGAGCCAAGGTCATCCTTCCAACCATTTGAATAACAATGGGCACATTTTCCGCAAGACCGTGTGCCTCTGCACACTTCCGTCTCTCAAACAACTCTCACTGAGTCATGCTCTCAAGCATCTATGAGTGCAACCATGCTTCAAGGCTATCTATCCAAGACACTCACATTTTCCATAGGTTCTCAGTATGGCAAGGCAAATCCCAACACCGATGCTCACCCAGACATTCATAAGCCAAGGTAGCATGTGTGGCCAAGAGCCAACACCAAGCTGACGTGCCAACACCTCTCGTCATGCCTCATTCGACACTATCCGATTAGCTCACGTCACAGACCAAGGACTCCCATATGTCCATGGTCCAACCTCAAGGCACCATGCCTTCACGCATGTTGGCAAGCCCTCGAGACTAGCTGCTAGACTAGTAGCACACACTAGACCTCTGTCCTTCTCAAGCATTGCGCACTCTTCAATCCCTGTATGCTAGCAAGTCCCACGAATGAATTCCCGTGCCACCTCATGTCGAGACTCATGGCCATGTTGCACCATGACGTCTCTCGGAGGTTTGCACCACGTTCCATGCAAGCGGCATCCTGGCAAGCCAAGGGAACCATACCAATAAACCTCTGGCAGCACACTTCGACACACTACCGGGGCGGCCCGGTAATGTCCATGACTACTCCTACTCATGGAGACATATGATTCCCCTCATGGTCCTCATACTCCCGCCCTACTAGTCCTCCCAACTAGTAGTAGCTCACTTGACACACCTGCGCCAGGGGGTGGTGGAGAGTTGACACCAGGTGCTCCCCCTACAAAGAGCCTTCTAAGCTTTTAGCCTTCTACCAGGAACATATATGATTTTTTCTTGGGAGACATATTGGCTCTCAGTTTTCCAATTCTTCGAATCTCCCAAATCTGATCATACCATTGCATTCTTTGACCCTTCAATATGGAACCTACCAAGTCCCATCCATTTCTGGGCAATATTGAAGATATTTACAAAATTTCCACTACCGTAAAAACTAGGCATCAGCATACTCACCAGCCTGCACCCTCGCGTGTGCATCAGACTGAGTACCATCCTAGCTTGTAACATGCCCTCAAGGCCAGCATGTTACACTCTGCAACCAAGTATCTACCTAGCAACAAAAACTCGATGCCCAGGAGGGAAAAATTGTCACCTTTTAGGAGATGGTTAACGCCATGAGGGCCACTCTGGCATCCCAAGGGCTGCGAGTGGACCCACATAGCGAAGTGCCATCTAGGCAGCCAGCTGGTGTGCCACCCCTGCACCCAGCTGGAGTGCCACTTGTTAATGCAACAGGTGTGCCTCCCAAGCACCCCACTGACATGGTGCAGGATCTGACAGCTGGTGTGTCGCCTACACACCCAGCTGGAGTTGGAGCCCCACCTGCGCAACAAGAGCGTGGAAAGGGAAAAATTGATGACAATCATGCTCCATGGAAAAAGAAGACTCGTTGAGCCCCCGAACACAATAAGGCCTCAAGGTCGGTAAGAAAAAATAAGGGGGAGGATGTTCAAGGACATCGCCAAGCCACCAGCGCTCAGGGTGTCGCAGGCATTCTGCCTAGACATGCCAAGGCAAGCCATGTCGGGCCTGGAGGAGGTGTCCCCTTAGCACCTTGCCATCCTTGCAAGACTTAAGGCCCATGGGTCGGCTGGAGGAACGTTTCCATTCACCGAGAGCAAGGCTTCAGCATCTCGGTTAACAACAAAAACATCGAGTTCGATGGGGAGACCGAGACAGGGTATCCCAAGGATAGTGGTTGCCACCGAGGTCAACCAGACCTGCGAGATGGCTTAAATGCTCGTAGGGGTATAGCAGCCTCTGGAAACAACCCCGAAAAGAAAGGCCAGCCAGACCTCCAAGACATTCTCAATACTCAGAAGACGAGGATAGAGAGCCATGTGCTCCTCGCATAGTGGAAGCCCCATTTCCACGAGACTTCAAGATGCATTCCATCACGTCTTATGATGGAAACGCGGATCCCACCGACCATCTGTCAAAGTTCAACCAATTGATTTCGGTGCATCATGTCTCCAAGGATGTGAAATGCCACATGTTCCCATTGACCTTGACGGGCTCGGCGGACGAATGGTTTAAAAAACACAAACCAGTATCCATTCACTCATGGAACCAACTCTCCTCTTCATTCCAAAGACAGTTCATAGCAACTAGAGATGTGAACTTTGAGGTCAACGCCTTGGCCAACATAAAGCAATGACCCCTCAAGACCCTCAAGGCCTACATCAAGCGCTTCAATGAGGAAGTCACTAGAACAAAGAGAGTCAACAACGGCCAGCAATTGATGGCCCTGCAAGCGGGCATTCAGACAGGGTCTCCTTTGTGGGATGACCTTCAACGAAGAAGGTGTCGCAGGCTCGACAACTTCATTCATCGAGCACAAGAGTACATAAACTGGGACGATGCCCAGATTGGGGCATTTGGTGGACCCATCGCTTTCTCTACTCCAATAGCTCTGAGCCTAGTGGGTCTGGGTACCCAGTACCCCCATTATACTCTTGTCCAAAAAACTGCAGTGGGTACCCCGCAATTCAGCCCGAATGTCCAGTCAGTCGGCTTTAGTGCAATGCCTTCTGCTGGTTTCAATGTCGCTCCGATGGATATGGAGCCTACACCCACTAGATACAGTTCTTTTTAGCCTGTGTTCAATGTTTCAATTGTGACTCTTGCCCAGTCAGTCGCACCATGCAGGACCCCTAGCGAAAGTAAGCGTGGGGGCAAAGGCAAGGGCAGAAAGCCCAAGGGAACTGGAGCAGCGTTGTCGGGACAAGGAGTGGCCCCCGAAGATAATTATTTCTCGCAATATTATGAGTACATGGATCTGGTTGAGTCTTGGGAGAACATCTTCTTGGCCACGGAGCAACACATCCACTATCGGAAGCCACAACCATCTGAAGGAACAGGGAGAGGAGAGATCCCAACAAATTTTGTCGGTTCCATAATGAAGTAGGACACCACACCGAGTGCCAACAACTCAATGATGAGATTGAGAACCTCATCAAGCTAGGACATCTACATCAGTATGCTCGGGGTGATGTATGACCAGTTCAAGCCCCGGTCGCGGGAGTACCTCCTTTAGCAGGAAACTCCCCAGGCTCCGAGGACGGTACCAGTAGCCCCATAGCAGTAAATAGTCCACGGGCCTCCCCCAATGACTGGAAGAGTGGGAACTATCTCTAGAAGACCTCACTTGGGGAGCACCTCCCTAGGTTCGCAGAATAGATATGTGTGAGCCTTGAATCATGACGATGAAGTGATGGTGTTAGCTCAGCTACCAGCATAGATGCCCAAGATGACTGTCCAAGTCATCACATTCTCCGAGGATGATGCTCGAAGGGCCCATTTTCCCCACCACGATCCTTGGGTGGTCGAGAGCCAGACTTCCAATACGATGGTGGCTCGGATCCTAGTTGACAACAGGAGTTCGGTGAACATCCTGTTTAAGTCAGCCTATGAGAAGATTGGGCTGACCACGAGCGACCTGTCCACTCCATACAAATTCTCGAGGGAAGGGCTCATTCCAATGGGGAAAATCAAGCTGCCCATAACAATCAGAGAAGTTCTTCATCAGGCATTCAAGTACTGCACCTTTGTTGTAGTGGATTGCTCCTCGGCGTACAATGCCATCTTGGGGCATCCATCCTTGGTAGAATTCGGAGCGGTCACTGCAATTAGCCACCTATGCATGAAGTTCCCCATGGAGGAAGAAATCGGCACAGTCTGTGGAGACCAGAAGGAGGCCAGGCAATGCTACAACGTATTTCTCAAGCAACCAGTATTGGTGATCAAGGCAACAGATCCATAGCAACATCCCCCCCAAGGAGATGGAGGTGCAGGTTGTTCAAGCCAAGAAGTCTGACGAATTGGACCCTTGGGTTCAAGAAGTGAATGTTGTCGAGCCCATGGAGGAGGCCGAGGAGATAACCCTGGACGCATCCATCCCCGACAGAAAAACCAAGGTTGGAGTGAGCTTCCTCCAAGAGAACCAAGACGTTTTTGCATGGTCTCACTCTAACATGATGGGCATTGACCCGAATATCATATGCCAGGCCCTAAACATCAATCCCCAACATAGCTCCAATCCAGCAAAAGTGTAGGACAATCGACCCAACTTGGGCGCTGGCTTTGAAGACTAAGGTGGACAAATTTCTCGTGAATGAGTTCATCCGAGAAGCTTAGTATCCTAAATGGGTATCTAATCTGGTTCTAGTACTTAAGCCAAATGGCACTTGGAGGACATGTATAGATTTCTCCAACCTCAATAAGGCCTGGTGTGACAGTCAGAATCCCGTGATCCGTAAGGGGAAAGACCGGGTAAAGCTGTACAATCCCACACCGCCTGAGGAAGGTCAAGTGTGATGATTCTAAGACTGTGTAGGTATGGGACTACACAGTTGAAGAGAGCTTAAATGGATTGATGGGTACTACCTATATCAACAAGATGCATCTTCTTTTCGGTAGCCCATCACTTGAGAACTCCAAAGTTAAGCGTGCTTGACCTAGAGTAATCTCAAGATGGGTGACCTTCTGAGAAGTTTTCCCAAGAAGCATGCGAGTGAGGGCAAAGCACGCTGGAAAGACTCGTGTTGGTTTGTAGGGCCAGTCGTCATTCCAGGAAGCAGTCATAGTGACGTGGGGCGTCACACATGGCCAAAGGATTGTTTTCCTTTACCAAAGATAGATCAGATGGTCAATGCCACATCTAGATACAAACTTTTGTCCTTCATGGACGTGTACTCAGGGTTCAACTAGATCTCCATGCATGTCGCGGACCAAGAGCACACCATCTTTCGGACTAACAAAGGAGTGTATTGCTACAAGGTTATGGCCTTCGAACTCAAGAATGTTGGTGCCACTTATCAGAGGTTGGTAAACCATATGTTCAAAAACCAGTTAGGGTGGAACATGGAAGTTTACGTAGATGACATGTTGGTTAAATCCAGAATGGCCCCCAATCATGTAAAAGACCTGTCGGGAATGTTCTTGATACTCCGTAGGTTTAAGATCAAGTTGAATCCCCAAAAGTGCACTTTCAGAGTAGCCTTCAGGAAGTTCTTGGGTTTCATTTTCAGCGCCCAAGGAATAGAGGAAACCCCTAAGAAGATCAAAGCTTTGGTCAATATTCCATCCCCCAAAAGCATAAAGATATTCAGAGCCTCACCTAGAGGATAGCAGCCTTGAGCCGCTTCATCTCTAAGGAAACTGACAAGTGCATACACTTCTTCAATATACTCTGAGGGGGTCAGAGGTTTAAATGGATGGAGGGGTGAAAATAGGCGTTCCAACAGTTAAAGGCATACATGGCTAACCCACCTATCATCTCGAATTCTATAGATGGAGAACCCCTCCTCCTCTATATGGTTGTGTCGGATAGTACCATCAGTGCCACCTTGGTGTGCAAATAAGGTTGGGTCTAGCACCACATATACTATACAAGTAAGAGACTACTTGAGTCAAAGTCCAGATAGCCACTTATGGAGAACTTAACCTTATGTCTAACGGTCCTCACTAACCATCCCTTGCAGCAGGTCCTTCAGAAGTGGGAATCATCTGGGAGACTCCTTAAATGGGCAGTTGAACTGAGTTTGTTCGACATCACCTCTCACCTAAGGACATCCATCAAATGGCAAGCACTGGCAGATTTCATCACCGAGTTCACAAGGATTCACTAAAGACCAAAGGTGCCCAGGTGGTTGAGCCTACATGGATGTTGTAAGTGGACAGGTCTTCCAATGAGAACTTATCCGGAGAGGGTCTGATCTTGGTCTCCCCTAAGGGACACAGGGTCCGCAGTGCCCTGAGGTTTGGGCCCAATGCTTCAAACAATGAGGTTGAATACGAAGCACTCATCGGTGGACTCCGAGTGGCCCTAGAACTTAAGGTTAAGGGTTTCGAAATCTTCAGCGACTCACAGTTGGTAGTCAATTTGATGCTCGGAGAGTACCAGGCCTGGGGGATGAAGATGGCTGCTTACCTAACGAAAACCCAAGAAATGCTACACAGCTTCAAGAAATTTACCATATGACAAGTACCACGGGAACAGAATTTTAATGTTGATGCTCTGGCTAAGCTTGCTACCACCAAGGATGTTGAGTTAATCAATCCCTATTGACTACTTGGCTACTCTTAGCATATCTCAGCCTCCAAGAAGGCAGAATCATTTCAACCTTAAGATGGTTAGATGAAGGCCATTTTTAGGTATCTTGTGTTCGGAGAGTTGCCACAGGATAAGAAAGTAGCTCGGAAGCTGCTTTACTAGGCGCCTCGGTATGTCATCATGGACAGTAAGCTGTACAGGCAAGGATATTCATTGCCCTTGCTCTGATGTGTGTCAAAGCAAGAAGTTAGTCTTATACTCTAGGAAGTACATGAGGGCTTTTGCGGGGACCACGCCAGGGTACTTCTGGCCCACTATGAATGGTGATGCGATGGATTACATCAAGAAGTGTGATAAGTGCCAACGCTTCACCAACATAGCTCGAGCTCCTCCAACTGAGCTCACTCAGATGACTAGTCAATGGCCTTTCGCAGTCTGGGGCATCGACCTTATCAGGTCATTGTCCACAGGGAAGGGATGAGTGAAATATGCAATTGTGGCGATTGACTACTTCACAAAGTGGGTCAAGGTTGAACCCCTTGCTACCATCACGTCCAAGAAGGCACTGGATTTCGTCATCAAGAATATCTTTTGCCGCTACGGGCTCCTGAGGAAGAAATTCTTCGACAATGGCCTACAGTTCCATAGTGAGTTGTTCACAAATTTCTGTCAAAGGCATGGGGTGGTGAAGATCTTTTCCTCCATAGCTCACCTGCTAGAAAATGGGCAGGTGGAAGCAGTCAACAAGATTCTCAAAGCCACCTTGAAGAAAAGACTAGAGCAGGCGAAAGGAGCTTGGCCCAAGGAGCTACGTAGGGCATTGTGGAGTTACCTCACCACTACCAGGACCTCCACCAGCCACTCGCCATTCTCCATGGCCTATGGGTATGAAGCCATGCTCCTAGTAGAGGCAACAATCCCCATGCACTGGGGAGATACATATGATCCGACCACAAATCACACTTTACTCTGAGTCTATGGACCTCGTGGAGGAGCTCTGTGAATCTTCTTAGCTTCGGGTAGCATTCTACCAACAGAAAGTAGCCAAATATTATAACTCTAAAGTGAAGGATAGAAAATTTGGGGTCGGAAATTTGGTGTTGCGAAGAGCCTTCTTAGCCCCCCAAGATCCTAGTGTTGGAGTGTTGGACCCTAACTGGGAAGGTTTGTACCAAGTCGAGGGCGTTGTATGTCCAGGGACTTACAAACTTGCCCGAATAGGTGGGGAGTTGGTACCCCACGCCTGGAATGCTGAGCATCTCCGCTGGTATTACCAATGATATGAGCAGTGTATTTTTGTTAAATCTTGTAATCATGCATACATGCAAGGCACAAAGTAAATATCCTCGGGAGCCCCCACCACGATAAGGCTCCTCCGGGTGAAGAATTGAATGGGAAAACTCACGAACGAGTCGGCCCATTTCCTGTGATGTGTTGGTGTCGTATTGACAAAACCATATTGCGTGCATGGATGTCACCTCGTCTAGAGGCACAAGCCCTTGGGGTTGTTTCCTCCTCTTCGGATGGCGAAGAAAAATTTCGATAAGAACTTGGTAGTCCTGGTACTCCTCGTCGGTCCAAGGATGCTTTAAAACTTGCCCGCATTCGAGGAGTGATGGTGAGAATGAGGAGTGATCGGTGCTAATTCTCTCCCCTACTTGATGGGTGTAGTTAACAACTATTGGGGATTTACCTTGTGGCACGGAGGATTCTTCGATCTCAGCCTCGAGCCCAGCTTTGAGCTCCTCATCTTCTTTCGCATCTGTGGAGGCTTGGATAGCGACTACGCTCTCCATATGCTTCTCATGGAGATGCTTTCATACTCATATTGGACCTTCGCCGTGATGTTCTTCATGTGGATGCTCGCCTCATTAAGTGATTTCTTTGAATCGCGAAAGACAGTGAGGGTCACGGCACCTATTCTTTGATCCCTCCTGAACCAAGCCATACCGTCGAAGGTTGGCCTCGGTGACGAGAAGACCGAGGTCCATCTCTTCCTCAGGTAGTGCATTCATTTTCTTGAACCTTTCATTGTAGGCATCAACGAAAGGTGTGCGGCAAAAGGGACCTTAAAAGAAAATGGTTGAGACTAAGGAATAACTACAGAAGGAGGACTAATAAGTTGAATAACTCAAGAGGTGACACTTACCAACTCTGGCAAAGTCCAGGAGAAGAGTCGAGTTGGTCCGCGTAGGGAAGCCACTTGCCCAGAAGAAGTGGTCCTTGTAGTTCCTCGCGTGGTTCTCGTTGTTACGCAAGGTCGTGTACTTCATCCCTAGGTATGTATGCTTCATCATCGTGTAGTACCTGTCCCGATCGTCCTTCCTCAGACACGGTCAGAAGCTATAGATGTATAGTATCTTAGCTGGGGAAGGAACGAGCCAGTTCTACCTCTTGTATAGAACATGCAACCCCACCCAATATCCATTCGGGGATAGATGGAATGGAGCTATGCTGATGAACTTCAAAAAATTGACATAGTACTGGTGTGGTGGCAATGCTAAACTAGCTTGGAGATATAACATGCTCCAAGCCCCAAGGTCGTGGACACTCTCAAGCGTCCTCTCGTCCTCCCAAGAGAGGCACACCAATATCGCAGTGTCCACCCCATGGTGGGTTACAATCTTGTCCAGAGCTTCTCGGTTTTTGAGCTTGCTGGGGGTACATCTGCCTCAAAACCCATGGCGAGGGTGTGTTTTTTGTCCAACAATAGAGGGCCGGAGTTTTCCTCTCCCTCTGAGATTCTGTATCAGAGAGGCCTCGTCGTCGTCAAGGGATTATCTTCCCTCACCACAAGAGCCCAACTGTTGTCCGGCTGTTTACTCTTCTCGGGGAGTCTTCCAACCTCTCGGGCCATATCCAATACCTTAGCATCAAATGCGTAGAATGCCTACTCGTGTAGCTATTGAAGCTCCTCGGACATTTGAAACAAGAAACCAAGCAGTTAGCGTCATGACCCGAAGAAAGATAGGCCAAAACGAGAACCCCTAAGACTACTGCTCAGGAAGATATCAAGAAATTTTCTAAGGGACTGAGGTGTCTTCGGGACCAATGGACAGTCGCCGGAGAGCACCACCAAAAATTATGAACATCGCTGAAATTGGGAATTTTCCAGATGCTGGTTGGATGTCCAAAAATGTGAAAGTCGCGTACAGAGGGTGGGGGATTGTTTAGACCGTTTTTAACGTTAAAATGTACCCAAAAATACCTAAAAGAGGCCAAAGTGACCTCTAGAGTGTCAGTAATTCAACATTCTAAACATGCAGCTAAAACCCCCAGCTGAATTCAAAAGTAAACACAAAACTAAACGGGAGACAAAAGTAAAACTTACTCAAGATGAAGCGCTTGTACATGCTAAAGTGAGTCCTAACTCGAAAAAACTTCTTGCCACATGAATAAAAGTACGATGATTCTCGCCAACCGTTCAAAACATTGAGAACTCAGAAAATGGGAAATTTTGGGGAACCAGAGAGATGAAGAAGAAGATAGGGTTTGAGAGTTCTGGGGTTTTGAATTTTGAATGATAAAAGTGATTTCTGAGAGGCAGTTGTTGAGGTTTTATACTCGAACAGGTTGGGGCGGAAGCAACTCCACCCAATCTTGAATCACCTACGACATAGGCACTCGAGAGTGATCCAACGGTCAGAGTCCAAGAGGCGTGGATCATGATCATTAGCAAGAGGAAAGGACGCCTCAGATATGGATCAAAAGGATACCTAGGGTATGAATTAGACATTTTGGGTAGTGGAGTGGACTCCTCATTAGTGGCACAGATTGATGGGCCCAGCAGTAGGGAGTCGACACGTGTCACTACCTATACCAGGAGTGATGCCATGAAGAGCCCAAGCGTCTCACCCGAAGACCTTGCAAAATTACTCCTCTCAATCTAAGTCTCCACTGTCCGACGACAAGTGAAAACTTGGGGGGAAAATGGTGTCCGTGTTTTCACCAGAGGACACATGGCATTCATTAGAGGATTAATTAAGCTCCTCGAGCGCTGGTGAGGTTTCGTACTGAGGTTTGTCTTTGAGGCGCAGATGTCTCCAGGAAAGGGCAAGTCTCGTGACCCATCTCCAAGGCGTGGATTTCCAAGTAAGGTCACGCCCCGATGACCATTCAGATGGTCCTCGCTCTCTTCATTCACCAATCCCCCAGGTCTAGGATTCTTGTCCTCAGACCCAAAGTAGCTTCCAAGTGTCAGTCGCCCCAGTTGTGGCCTCGACAATCATCATTTCCCACAACGCCGCCTGACATGGGCGAACATGCGCCGTATCATGACATGGTCAGATATGTTCCCCATGAAGTTTGTGGGAAACTTTCTACAAATCCCCATGTGATCTGCCTGGGCCCACAACCTTTGTTAGTGCATCCATGTAATGCCCTACTTCATTATAGTCATTACTAAGTGAGTTAAAAACATGCCATTAGCTCGCTAATCGAGGTTTTAGGTTAAAAGTGTAGCTAAATTGTAATTAAAGTCGTTTAAAGGAATTTAATATAAAAATGTGGTCATTCATTGAAAACTTAAAGATTAAACATTTGGGATCCCAAAATACTGTTTAGAAAATACTTTACATCTCAAAATACATTTAAGGTCGACTTAGGCGAAAAATCTACCAATACATTACATCTCTCCAAAATAACCTTGGTCGTGGTAGCCAGGTATGCCGAACATGTACCCGCCGCTCCATGATCTCCGTATTCATGGTTGGTCGACCTTTCCTTTGCCCTTACCTCCACCATAGAGCACCCGTGAGCCGACGCCCAGCAAGAAAACTCTCATGTAACATATAACATATGCACAACAGTCAACAATATACAGCAAGACAGCCAACAGGCTAAACACATAGTGGCCATCGCCGTCCCAGGCCCTGGGTTCGCAGTCTTCACGGAGAGGATGACTCCAGCATCCTAGGATGGTCTCACCCTAACGGCCTGCACTCAGCGTGCTCAACGTCGATCCTGGCCTTCGCCGTTCCTGGCCCTTGCCGTTCAATCACAAACATGGGTCACATGGCATAACAGTCATAGATAAATTTAAGCACACGTTAAGCACAAGTACTAGGGTCGTGCCCTGCAATACAGACAATAGGAGCATGCCCTGCTCTACGGGTACAGCAATTTCCTTACTTGTGTCCCGAGCTATTTGAGCACCGCGATCACGAGCATAGCTCTCTATCCCGTGCCTTAATGAAATCCTAGTCACGACACATTTTAAATAACCTTCCATCAAATTATAAACCAATAAATAACTTTGGAATGTAAATCTAGCCTTCGGGACCTTGGATTTTACCAATCTGGGTAGTAAAATCCGTCTCGAGCCTTAACATTTGAGTTCGTGAGCCTTAAAGCCCTATTCCCCTTTATTTTTCAATTAGGGTCGCGGCATGCCCTTTAAAGTCGTGGCCCGCTACTTGGTCAGAGAGTTAGGCCCTCCCTATGGAGGATACGGGCTGCGACTAGCACCCCTAGGAGCGCGGCGTGCCTAAAGGACAGATTCCTCCCCAGGCTTTCACGCACACGGGACGCAACGCCTGATGAACAGGGCCGCGATGCGGGTCCCAGAAACCAACCAATTCCTCAATTTTCCCTCGAGCCTAAACCCATAATTCACACCCCCAAACTTTATCCAACCTCATAATTAAGCCCAGAACCCTTATCCATATAGCCTAAACATCACAATAAATCCATAAACCACCCCACATGCTCAAAACCAAACCATAATTCAACTTCCATGCAAGACTAAGGTTATAATAAAAACCAACCGAATTCAACTTAATGATCAATTTAAGGGATTACCTCTGCACTTAATTAAATCTCTGAACTGATTCCCTAAGTTCCAAGCTTCTAGCCTCCCAAGTTCCAGCCTTGAATCCTTGAATTTTTGGTTAATTCCTTCAAAACTCTCTATTGACGGTGAAATCTCGTCAACAAAATTAGATCGGAAAACTCAAAGGTAAGTATGGAGATATTTAGATAAGAACATAGAATGAACTTATGGAAGGGTAAACACAGATCAACAATGGAGTGAGCCTTTGTATATTACTTAATAGCTTGAGTGTACAATGAATTTTCCAACCCCTTATTATGATGGGTCTAGCTCTATTTATAGCTAGGCTCTGATGGCCCCTTATACATGGTGGTCCTTCGGGACAAAATAGTACATGAGTACACTATCAGGGTAGTAGCATAGGTGGTAGTGGTGTTGGAAGAGTGGTGATCTGCTCTAGTACGTGTTAGGGGTCTGCAAAAGTACTCCTGCCTTGGTATCATATTATGTCTCCACTACTTGTCGAGTACGGACCTCATAGGCGTGCTGAGGGAGTTCTGACCATGTACCATTCTTGTACTTCCACTACCTGTCTGGCGTGGACACCGTACCCGTACTCTAACTCTTCTTGATCCGTAGGCTCATTCCGTATCTCTTCTGACTCCATGTCAAATCATTGTGAGGCCCTTTCTGACCTTCCTTAACCACACGTTCAAGAGGCCCTTGACTCTACGTCTCATGGGACTCACAGGGAAAGTGGTGCCCCGTTGGTGGCACTTACCTCAGGAAGAGAGGTAAGGCCTCTTCAATGAGGCCTGCTACGTGTGCGGTGAGGCATGTTGCCTACGTATGAGATTATGATCTCACCTTGTGAGACCATCGCTTTCCAGCCTTCATGTGCGAGGCCCATGCTGCGGGGCTGTTGGTGCGAGGCCAAGGGATGCTTGGCGCGAGATCCATGCCGCGAGGCCTTTGGTACGAGGCCAAGGGATGCTTGGTGCGTTGGCCCATGCCGCGAGGCCCTTGGTGCGAGGCCAAGGGGTGCTTGGTGCGTTGGCACGAGACGGGGCTCTTGGCGTGAGGTTGTGCAAGGCGCGCCCCTCCTGGGCGCGAGAAGCCTCCTCTCGCGAGGCGAGAGGCCATCTAGGCAGGCGCGCAAGATGCCTCCTCTCGCGAGGCGCGAGGCCATCTGGGACAGGCGCACGAGATGCCTCCTCTCGCGAGGCGCGAAGCCATCTGGGGCAGGCGCGCAAGATTGTTGTGAGGCCGTCTCTCGCGAGGCCTAAAAGGATGCGGCTGGTGCGCGAGGCGAGGCCCCCACAAGGCCCACAGCACGGCTGGTGCGAGGGGCAAGGCCGCAATAGCCTCGGCATGGTTGGTGTGCGAGACGCCTTGGGTCATCTTGGGGGCCGTGAGACGCTTGTCTCCTTGTGGTGTCGCAAGGCCAGGCATGCGAAGCTTACTTACTAGGTGCCCGAGGTGCTGCAAGGCGAGGTTTCTGACGAGGGCCTACTAGGTGCGCGAGGCTGAGACACCTTCACGAGGCCCAGGGCTTGAGGTGCTGGGCATGGCCGAGGCACCTTCACGAGACCCAGGCACGAGGTGCTTGATGCCTTGTGTGAGGGTCTCGCAATGCGAGTGGGTCTTATGGGAGTTTGGACTTGATTGCTTGGGACTTTTTACCGGTGTGGAATCCTTGTCCCTCATTTGGCATGAAGTGACTTTGTGAGGCCTAGGGTCTTGCAAATATGTGGCCTCTTGGTGGCACGTGATGACCTTCTGACTCTATAGCGTACTTGGCACCTTCAGTGCCCCTTAGCTGTTTACCGAGTTTTTCGGAAACGAATAACTAACAGAATAATAAAAAGATAAGAACTGTAGAAATACTGAAATGTAACTAAACAAACAGTGTTTTTACGTGGTTCAAGCGTTAACAAGCCCTAGTCCACAAGTCGATGTTATTATACTTGGAAAAGGTTACAATAAAATGGCTGGTGCATAAGAACTTCACACACTCCCAATGTTTCTCTCGGGTTCTCTTGAAGAAGATGAAGCTAGAGAGATTTTTGTAGAGTTTTTGCTATGTGATCTCTCGGTCCCCCTTCTTCTTGTAAAATGAAGAGGCCTTTATAGCTAGGGTTTTGGATTAGGGTTTTCCTTCACGTACATAAGTCTTAATTACACCAGCCATAAATAGGGGATACAATTACTGTAGTCGCATGGCTACAAGACTCTATGTGGGTATATTTACGTGAAAATATGGGGAACACACAAAGTCAGCCGTCTTTTCCAAGTTGTCAACGGAACAGTAGGCGAAAAGGTACCTTTAGGCGTGCTGGGATGTGTGCGGCTTTGTCCTGACGGGCGTGTCAGGCGGGATCCTGTGTCAGACGGATATCATTCCAAATATGCCTTCTCTCGGACTCGATAGTTCGGTTTTGTTCTGTGCGAGGCACGGAACTGTTTCCGCAGAGACCACTTGAAGGGCCTCTCCTGGAAGGGGCCTCCCCGAGGGGTATCCTTCGGGAGTCCGGGAGAGTCAACGAGTTTCCGTGTTGTGCTTGCTTGGAAGAGTAATCCGGATATCAAACAGGGGAGGCGAAGCCTTTCTGTCCATCCGCGAGCTCTGGTCACCTACCGTGAAAGACATCGATAATTCTGCTTCCCCGAAGTCATCAATCTAAACGCTATCCGGAAATCTGGATAACATTTACCCCCCAAGGTCGCGGAGCTTTGAGAGATCCGGGAGCTTGTACAATCAGTTTCTTAGACTAGGCGAGGGGGCACCTTCTGTGTTCCCGAAAAGGTTCCTTTTTCCCGCCTGAGTATTAGTATGAAAGAGAAAAGGAATTTCTTCTGTTTGAGACCAAGTACTCAAGTGCGGCAAGGATCACGTGTCATTCTGGGAATGGTTCTGCAACCAAGACGTGTGCGTGAGGCGACTGGTTGAGGATGCGTGCGTCAGTCATCTGACCAATGATTTGACGGTTTTTAATGGTACTCAGGGCCCGAGGTGGTGTAATGATGGGAAATAAATACTTTATTCCCATCCGAGGAGTCATAAATAGGACCGTCGCTTCCTCTCCAGCCGTCGGATCTGATGCACACGGAATGGGAAGAACGGGACCGTCCATTTGAGGAATTCGAAACGGCCTCTTCCCTGCTATAAAAACGAGGGAAAGGACCTTTCTTCCTCTTTACGCTTTCAGATTCTCCATCTTTAGGATTTTCAGATTTCCAAACCTCCGAACTCTCAGGCTTCCCAGCTTACGTTCCTCCGAACTTGCCATTTCTTTTGGTAAGTATCTGGAAACTTTTCTTTTTGATTTGGCAGTGGGTTTATTCCCCGAAGTTCCTGGTTTGAATCGCCGTTCGTCTTTGCAGCTTTTACTTCTCGCAATCGTGCTGTGCAGTGATCCAGTCACTCCTTCAACCTCCACCTACCCGAATATCAGTAAGTATTTCTACTTTGCTCTTTCCTCCCAAACCTTAGGTTGCTGGTAGTTGTTAGAGTAGAGGTTTCTGCCATTATTGTTTATGTGCATGTGTGAATAGGGCTTTGGTAGGCATGTGATTGATTGTGAGTCGATAAGTAGCCTTTTCTGCGTGTTTTGGCGATTTGCGTTTGGAAAGTCGTCCCTTGTTTTGCTGTTTTAGGGCCTAAGCATGAACGCCTTTAGGGTGTCTTTCTCTAGAAAAACACTTCTTTTGGTGGGCTTAGGCTCGGGGTCTGAGTCTGGTTCCTTGCTGTCCTTCGGGTGGCATGGTGCCAATCCCTCGGCAAGCTCGGTGGGAGCCTCTCCAAGCAGTTTTCGGGGAGGGTCTCCCCGACGCCTTTGATACCACTAGGGTATGACAAGGGTGCTGACTGCTTAGAGTGTTTTCTTCTTTCTTTTCTTTTGTCCAGTGACGAACATCTCGAAGGAACAACTCCTTGCTGCGGGGGAGGCTGAATCTGCCCAAGAGAAGGGCTCTCCTGTCGCTGGTGGAAAGGGGAAAGGAAAGGCGAAAGCGGTCGCGGCTAGCCCACCAACCTCCAATAGTTCCATCTGGGAGATGGACCAAAAACCGAACCTTTTCAGGAATTATGGCATGCTGGAGCTGTATTCCTCTGAGGCAGGCCTGAAGAACATCCCAGGTCTGATGTGGCACCGTCTGTCGGTGCTGGGCGAGTCAGCTAGCCAGAGCCACGAGGGCTTTGGTGCCTGGAGCTGGGCACACATAGTGTGCGGAGCGCACTTGCCCCTAAGGAGTTACTTCGCCAATTTCTGTGTGAAGGCGGGGATTGCCCCCTTCCAGTTAATTCCTCCCAGCTACAAGCTCTTAGCGGGGTGGTTCATCTTTTGCAAGTCCCGGAGACTGGAAGCTCCTACCCCAGAGGAGGTGCTGTACTTTTATGGGTTGAAGTCTCAGCCTATGAGGGGTCACTCAGACAAGGTGGGGTTTTACAGGCTAGAAAGGCACCCGGATGTGATGTGCCCCACTTGTCATACCGCGAGGGTTCCAGACCTCCGGGAATACTGGTTCCTGACGACTGGCTTCCCGCTGAAGAGGGTGCCAGCCCTATCTTTGGACTTCAAAATCCCTGGTAAGTGCTCCTTCTTTTCCTTTTCAACTTTGTTTCTTTGCGTTAGATTTGCCTTTTGGGAGGATCTCTAACGCTTGTATTTGATTTTTGCAGAAGTCGTTCCGCGGACACCTCGCTGCGCGGAGATGATAAGGAGGTCCAAGTTCTACGAAGGGCTCTCTGAGGAAGAGTTGAGAGTGGAGGGACTTGTGACCTCCGAATCGTTGAGGGAGTATGGGTTACTCGCCTCCTTCCAAAATATCGAGCTAGTAAGTGGTAGGGGGCAGACTCAGGTGTCGGCTGACATCCGGGAGCAGATTGCCCTGGAGCTGTCTAAGGTGATCACCCAAGCCGCTCGGGACGAAAATACTCTATCTCCTAGTTGGGCGGAGAGGTTCCCCGACCCCCAGCCGGAGGGAGAGGAGATCGAGGCTCGCCACGCCGCGGCTTACCCTAACGAAGGGGCTCCGGGGGCTAGTTCCTCCGGGAGAGGTAAGACTAGTTTTCGATTGATCCACACCCCCAGCCTGTCTGAGGTTTCCCACACCTCTCAGATGGGGTTTGATCCCCGTTTCCTTAGGCTAGATCCGCGTAGGATACCTTTCGACAGGTACTGTGATAGGGTAGATGAGCTCCTCTGGTGTCTGAGTGATGGTAGTCTGCCAGAAGGTGTCATCATGGTTGACCCTTCTTCTCTCAGCATGTTCTTCCTGGACTTCAAGGAGTACGGGAGCTTCCTGGAGCAGGAAGCGATGTTTTGTTTTGCTCGGGGAAGGCCATCCACGTTTCTCGTGCATGGTCGTCCCTTTCAAACTTTTCTTTTTCTTGTTTCTTGTTCCCTGCTGGCGGGCTTGCTTGTACTTTTATGTTGCTGATTGTCTTGTCTTCCGCTTATCTTCTTTTTCATTTCTTGTTGGTTCGTTAACCTTGCTTTGTATGTTTCTTGCAGAGAATCCCGAAGCCAAGATGTTGGGGAGGGTTACTTTGCTTATTAAGAAGGCTGCCACCAGCCAAGACCCGCCCACGGGGAAAGGACGGAAGACCAAGGCTGGTAGGGGAGGTAAGGCTGCCTCCCCCAAGAAGACAAGTGGCGAGGCGCAAGCGTCTCCGAGGGTAGAGAAGTCCCCCGCTGACGGGCCTTCCGAGACTATGATGGTCTCGAGTAGTAGTAGCGACGGGGAAGGGCTTGTGTTCCCTGTGAGGACAACTGGGGTGAGCAAGCGTCCCGGAGAAGATGCTGAGGGTGCTAAGAACAAGCGCCTTAGACACTCTTCTCCCGGTCGAAGGCAACAACAACAGCAACGACAGCAATCACAACTACAACAACAGCAGCAACAGGAACAAGAGAGACAATCACCAACGCCGCAGCAGCAACAACAACAACATCCAAACCAGCAGCAGCAACAAGGGCAATTACCTCTGCTACCTCAGCAGCAAAAGCAACAGACCGGGGCCTTAATACCCCGGCTGCCTCCTCCTCCAGCCCAAAGGGGGTCCACCCTTCCGGGGTCTCCGTCTTCTCAGACAACCAATCTTCCCCTGCCTGGCCTAAAGTTCCACTTTCCGCGGAAGCCAACCAGTTTTCCCGCTGCCCTCCTGGAGGGTGTAAGACGGGCCGATAGTTTTTTGAAGAGGCGGCTAGAGGCGGAGAAGGCCGTTACTCAGGGAAGGGCAGATAACTTGTCTGCCGTGAAGAGAGCTGAGCTGGCCGAAGGGGTGAGATCTCCTCACCCGGCCGGAGCGGTTCTGGATGGTCCAGCCTTGGAGAAGAGGCTGGTGCCTAGGCTCGGACGTGCATTGGCGCCGTTCGGAGCTGAGATGATGGAGGACATGGCCCTGAGCTTATGCGAGCTCAATTCTGAGAAATGGGCCATCAGCAGCAGCAAGGACCCGCTGTTGCTGACACACGCTGTGAAGCAGCAACTGTCCGGGGTAAGCCGTCAATTGTTATTTTTTGGGATCACCTGTCTTTTGGTCCTGCTTTAGCTCATTCTGTTGTCTTTCCTTGCAGGCCTCTATGATCGCGGAACGCTCGTTCCGGGAGGTTGGTGCAGCTCTGGTTCAGCTGGAGGAGAGCCAACTGGCTCGCCAGGCCTTGGAGGCGGAGAAACAGAAACTGACCCAACAGGCCTTGGGGGCTTCGGAGAAGATTGATCAGGCCCGGCGCACGGCTGAAGAAGAGGCGGAGAAGAAATATCTTGCCAAATATCAAGAGTACCGGGCCAAGGCAGAGAATGAGTTTAGACAGCGGTCGGATGGGATTAAGACCGAAAACTCCAAGCTCCGGGAAGAGCTGTCCCAAGCCAAGGTGGAGAAAGATACCCTGGAAGCCCGCTTGCAATCAAAGAACGATCTCCTCCTTAAGCGGCAAGAGGAATATTCCACTCTTCAGAGTAAGCTGCACGACGAGGAGCAACTCCATAAGAGGAGCAGGGATCTCGTGCCTATGCTTCAGTTGGGGCTTGCCGAGAAGGATAAAGAGATCGGGGCTTTGCAATTCACTGCCAGGGGGCATGTGACCGAGAAGCAATCCGTGCTGAACCAAAATAGGGAGCAGCGCAAGGCGATTGATTCTCTTAAGGGGGAGCGGGATGCCTCCAAGGCCGAAATGGAAAAATTGAGGGCCCAACTAACTGCCGTGGAAGCACAGCTGGCAACCTCCGAGGCGGAGCGGTTGAAGGAGAAGGAGGATGCTGAGGTGATACTGAACAGAACTATTAATATATCGCATGTGGTCCTCATGCATCAACTCTGGAAAGTGAACCCGGAGGTGTTAGGCTATCTGGGAGATGATGCCGAAGCCATGAGGGAGAAGCTACTCGTGTGGGATCAGGGCCCAGAGGCGTACGTCCAAACTTATAACATTGACGAACGTGCTGAAGCTCCTGAGGCGGGAGATCCCGGAGAGGCGGGGACCTCTGAACCTTCTCATGACCAAATCCCTCCTTCCAATGAGCCGACTCCGCCAGCCTCAGCTGAAACAGATGCCCCCGAAGCTGCGGTCGTGGACGCTGTAGTTACCCCCAATGCTTGAAGGGGTTTTATCTTTAATTGTTTTTCATTTTGAGTTTTTCATTGCGGACATTTTTGCCATAATCATAGCATTCTCCTTTCTTTTCTGCCGAGTTCTTTATTTATCTTTGCGCTTAGGGTAGACATTTATACGGTAGAAACTGTTGTAGGGGCGTATGGGGTTTTGGTTCCAACGGCCAAAACTTATGCACTTCCCACTTGAAGCTTTAACGGATGATGTCTTTCCCCACGTAGTTTCTAGGTTACGAAGGTTTCCTGGTTCCAACGGCCAGGCTCCTTTCACCGTACTTTATCTTTCCTGAGGCAAATAGCCAATCCCGGGACTTGTAGTTATACTGTTCGCTGGGATTGCTAAGGTGAGTCATTCCATTGTTTGGAACGGGAGTTCTTTTGGTGAGCGTCGCTAGACTTAAGGTTAGATCTTTGCGAAGCAAAACTAACTGTTGTTGCGAACCTCATGGTGGCTGGCTTCAGGGACCTGGCATGGAGCCCTGCGAGGCTAGATCCGCGCGAAGCAAAGCTTTAGAGCGCTCGCGGATCTTGCCATCTTTTGCCTTGCGGGATCCGGAGCTGGAGCATGCGAAGCAAAGCTTTACAGCGCTCGCGGATCTTGCCATCTTTCGTCTTGCGGGACCCGGAGCTGGAGCTTGCGAAGCAAAGCTCTACAGCGCTCGCGGATCTTGCCATCTTTTGCCTTGCGGGACCCGGAGCTGGAGCTTGCGAAGCAAAGCTCTACAGAGCTCGCGGCGAATTCTGCAAAGGACTTGTCAAGGAGTTGGGGGTGTTTTGGCGTAGCTCTATGAACATGCCTCAACCCCCAGTCCCGTCCATCGCTGGGCTACACAAGAGATAATTCTTATGATACATAATGGCAGGGATTTTCGTGGAAATTTTCACTTAAGCACATAATGCACATATGACACGTAATGCAAGCATGTTCATGGCAACAAATAAACCTAAGCTTAACAATTAGAGCAAAACAATTTAAAAACTTCAAACACAATGCTAGCACATAAGTGGTGTTCTGTGTACGTTTTGTTCAAGGGGCGTATGGCTAAGCCTTAGCCATGTATACCCCCCAAGTGAGCGTGGGGTCCGGACGTCTCCGGACCGCGTGGTCACTTGTTAAAACGCAGCTTTGAACATAGGGATAAAAAGTGCAGTAAAAGCGGAGTGAATCCCTCCGTGTTTCATTAAAATAGCCTGCTAGGCGTTAGTTTTACAACAGGGAGGATTATTTCCACATTTTTCACTTTTGTTATTTTCACCAAGGACTTCCGACTGGATGGTCCGGGGCCTACTGGTAGTAACGGCGGAGGTGCTCCGCGTTCCAGGCGCGCGGGACTTTAGATCCGTCGAGTCTCTTTAAGTGATACGTCCCATGGCCCACTTTTTCTTGGACTTCGTAGGGGCCTTCCCAGTTGGGTCCGAGGACTCCTACTCCCGGATCCTGCGTAGCAGGAAATACTCTCCGTAGGACAAGGTCCCCAACTTCGAATGCACGGCTCTGGACTCTCGTGTTAAAGTGTCGGGCTATCTTGCCTTGGTACATTTTTAGTTGGACCTGCGACTGCTCCCGGAGCTCTTCGATCATGTCTAAGGACTCCTGGAGGAGGGCATGGTTCCGGGTAGGATCGTAGGTGTCTTGCCTGTGAGAGGGGATCATAGCTTCTACTGGGATGACGGCCTCGCAACCGAAGGTCATGGAATAAGGCGTGTGCCCCGTCGAAGTTCTCTCTGTTGTGCGATAGGCCCAAAGTACTCGCGGAAGTTCTTCCGGCCAGTGAGCCTTGCAGGCTTGGAGTTTTTTCTTCAACGTGGTCTTTAATATTTTGTTTACAGCTTCCACTTGTCCATTAGCCTGGGGTCTGGCGACTGTGGAAAAGCTTTTGATAATTCCATGCGAAGCACAGAAGTTCGTGAAGTGTTCACTGTCAAACTGCTTTCCGTTGTCGGACACAATTTTCCGTGGAAGCCCAAAACGACACACTATATTCCTGATGACAAAATCCAGTGCTTTTTTAGATGTGACCGTGTTCATAGGTTCAGCTTCAGCCCATTTGGTGAAGTAGTCTACCGCGACTATGGCGTACTTCACTCCACCCTTTCCAGTGGGGAGGGAACCTACTAGGTCAATGCCCCAAACGGCGAACGGCCAGGGGCTGGTCATTAGGGTAATTTCCGTAGGCGGCGCTCGCGGAACCTTGGCGTACCTCTGGCACTGCTCACACTTCCTGACATAATCCACACAATCTTTCTTCATGGTGGGCCAGAAGTATCCTTGTCGAAGGATTTTTTTGGAGAGGCTCAGCCCGGAGGTATGATCGCCACAGAAGCCTCCGTGAATCTCATGGATGATGGTGCTGACTTCGGTTCCGGCAACACACCTAAGGAAGGGTATGGACAACCCCCTGCGGTAAAGCTTTCCATCCATAACCACGTATCGGGGGGCTTGATACTGGAGCTTCCTTGCGTCAGCTTTATCAGTGGGGAGTTCTCCGGTGGTGAGAAATCTGAGGATGGGTCCTATCCAGGAGTGGGAATGGTCGATGATGGCGTTTATCCTTCGCGTCTCAGTACTGGGGGCTTCTAAGTGCCCGATGGGGACTAAGCCATACTGTTCAATCTCCGGGTCCGTTGCAAGCTTGGCCAGCGTGTCCGCGAGTGAGTTCTGGTCCCGGGGGACCTGGCGGATTTGGTAGCCTTTGAAATGCTACAGTAGGTCGCGGGAGAGAGACACGTAGGCAGCCATCCTTTCACCTTTCGTCTGGTATTCCCCGGATATTTGGTTTACCACAAGTAGGGAGTCGCTGTACACTTCGATTTTTTGGGCTCCGACTTCTCTGGCCAGTCGTAACCCAGCTAACATGGCTTCGTGTTCTGCCTCGTTGTTGGATGCTAGGAATGCGAAACGGATGGCGCTCTGGAGCTGATGCCCTTGGGGAGATATCAGGATGACCCCCGCTCCAGCTCCTTTTTCATTTGAGGCTCCGTCTACGTAGACCTTCCAGGTGGGAAGTTCCGGGACAGGATCTTCTGGGAGGTCATTCATTCCCGAGCACTCCACAATAAAGTCCGCGAGAGCTTGACCTTTTATGGAAACACGCGGTTGGTAGTGGACGTCGAACTGGCTTAGTTCCATGGCCCACTTAAGCAATCTGCCAGAAGACTCGGGCTTCTGCAGGACTTGTCGAAGAGGGTGGTTGGTGAGTACTTTGATGGTGTGCGCCTGGAAATATGGCCTCAGCTTCCGTGAAGCGATCAGCAAGCAGAGGGAGAGTTTCTCGATCATCGAATATCTGGACTTGGCGTCCAATAACCTCTTGCTTACGTAATACACAGGGAGCTGGATACGGCCATCTTCCCGGACGAGAGCGGCACTTACTGCGTGCTCAGTCACAGCTAGGTATAAGAACAACGCTTCTCCTTCGACCGGTTTGGACAGAATGGGGGCTCGGGTTAAATGTTCTTTGAGGTGTTGGAAGGCCGCTTCGCATTCGGGGGTCCACTCGAACTTCTTGTTCCCTCACAGAACATTGAAGAAGGGGATACACTTGTCGGTGGCCTTGGATACGAAGCGGCTGAGAGCAGCTATCCTTCCGGTAACGCTCTGGACATCCTTATGCTTCCGGGGGGAAGGCATATCTATGAACGCCTTTATTTTCTCAGGGTTGGCTTCCACTCCGCGGGAGCTGACAATAAAACCGAGGAACTTCCCAGACGAGACCCCGAAAGTACATTTCTTTGGATTTAGTTTCATCCCGTACTTTCGGATCACGGCGAAAGCTTCCTCAAGGTCGTTACTGTGGTCCCCGGAGGTCTTGGACTTTACCAACATGTCGTCCACGTACACCTCCATGTTCCTCCCCAGTTGGTCCTTGAACATTCTGTTTACCAGACGCTGGTAAGTTGCCCCAGCATTCTTCAAACCGAAAGGCATGACCACGTAACAGTAGACACCCTTATCCGTGAGGAAGCTGGTGTGTTCCTGGTCCGCGACATGCATCTTGATCTGGTTGTATCCGGAGTACGCATCCATGAAGGATAAGAGTTCGTACCCGGAAGTAGCGTCCACCATCTGATCGATTCGCGGGAGAGGGAAACAATCTTTCGGGCAGGCCCTGTTTAGGTCCGTGAAGTCAATGCACATTCTCCAGGACCCATCGGGTTTCGGGACCAGAACTGGGTTGGCCAACCACACGGGATAGTGCGACTCCTGGAGAAAGCCTATGGACATCAATTTGTCCACTTCAGCTTTGACGGCTTCGGCTCTCACTGGGTCCAGCGGCCTCCTCTTTTGACGAATTGGAGTTGCAGCTGGGTCTATGTTAAGTGCGTGGCACGCAACATTGGGATTAATCCCCGTCATATCAGCGTGGCACCATGCCAGGATATCCTGATTATCCTTCACAGTGGCCACGATCTTATCTCGAACGGCCGACGGCAGGTTTTTCCCCACCTGAATGACCTTGGTGGGTTCTCCCGGATTGAGGATCACCTCTTCGACTTCCTCCATCGGCTCTATTGCTTTCTCGATTCCCACTCTTGGGTCGAGTTCGTCAAAGTATGCCTCCTGAGCACCCCTAGTTTCTGGCAATACTTCCCCCAAAGGAATGGCAGCAAACGTCTCTCGGACCGTGTAGACGGCTCGGACGGAGACGTTATAACAGCTCCGTGCACTTCTTTGGTCTCCTCGGAGGGTGCCAATACGCCCATCGTCGCAGGGAAACTTCAAGCATAAGTGACGTATCGAGGTTATGGCCCCACAATCGATCAGGACCGGTCGGCCTAAGATGGCATTATACGCCGTGGGGCAGTCGACCACCACGAATGTGCTATGCTTGAAGGCACAAGCGTCGCTTTCTCCTCTGAGGGTGACTGGAAGTTGAATTTTGCCTAATGGCATGAGTGCATCCCCATTGAAACCTTGAAGCTGGATGGGGCATGGGGCCAGGTCCGTCTCGGTCAATCCGATCGCGTGGAAGGCCGCTTTGAAGAGGATGTTCACGGAGCTTCCGTTATCGATCAAGATCTGTGAGACCTTCTTATTGGCAATCTGGGCTTCCACCACGAGGGGATCGTTGTGGGGGAAGTGCACATGTCGAGCATCGTCCTCCGTGAAGGTGATGGGAAGATCCATCATTCGAGGACGTTGAGCAGGTGATTGGACCAAGGCGCACATCTCCTCGGCGTGCTCTAACTCCCTCAAGCACCTCTTCTGGGAGTTGCGGGTGCTTCCGGCAAGGTGTGGTCCTCCGGAAATGGTGGCGACGTGTCCGTCAACGGGTGGCGGAGCAAGGCCGGGCGGATATGGGTTGCCTGGTCCTGGAGCCAACAAGGCAATGGGCGCCGGAGCAGGGGGAGGAGGAAGTGCTGGGAACTGAGACCCGGGAGCTTGGGGGTGACCGGCTCCAGGAGCGCTAGCGGCCCCCCTCTGTCCCGGGGAATATGCAGCTCCGTGAACTACCCCCTGTCCGGGATAGATTATGGATATTCTCACCCACTGACCGAGGTGTCCCGCTCTTGCCAGGGACTCAATCTCATCCTTCAGCTGAAGGCACTCATTCGTGGTGTGCCCCACGTCTCCGTGGAACTCACACCTCTTACTGGAGTCTCGCGGACGCCTTCCTCCGTGAGACACTTTCGGGGGCTTCCTGTAGTTGACCATATTACAGGTCGCCCGATAGACATTCTCTCGCGAGTCTATCAAACTGGTATATTCCGTGAACTTGGGCTCATAGTCCTTTCGGGGTTTCTTTGAATGGTCTCCCCGGTTGGAGTTTCTTCCGCTTCGTTTGCTCCGCGATTGGCTCAAACTTCGTTCCGGGGCATCCGCTTGCGGCTGCGGCATGCTAGGAGCGATACTACATCCGGTTTGTACTGCTCCATACCTAGAGAAATGGGTTTGACCCGGCGTCTGAGCAGACGCGGAAGGCCCATACACACTCGGAGTGAATCGGGCTCCTGGAAGCGTGAGGGCTGGTGTGGGAGCTTGCGAAGCAAAGCTCGGCGCAGTCATGGAAGGGGTTGGAGCCGGGGGAACTCCAAAGGCTTGCTGGTAGGCATCCTCAAGGTTGATGATTCCCTGAGCTTTTGACATGAATTCGGACAGGGTTTCTGCCCGTCTCCTTTGCATTTCCCCCCATAGCAGGGAGCCGACAGTAAGGCCCGATTGAAGGGCGATCAGCTTCATGTCATCGCTGACCTTGGTTCTTGCAGCAGCTTCCATCATTCTCTGAATGAAAGCTTTGAGGTTCTCAGTGGGTTGCTGCTTGATGTTGGTTAAGGAACCAACCTCCATGTCGTGGTCGCGGGCGGCAATAAACTGCCTCCTAAACGCGGACTGTAGCTCCTTCCAACTGTGGATTGATCCGGGAGCTAATCTTTTCCACCAGTCCTCCGCGGACTTGGTAAGGGTGAGTGAGAAGCACATGCATTTGGCGTCCTCACTGACGCGCGCCACTTGCATCATTTTATTGTATTTAGCTAGGTGGGTACGCGGGTCTGTCCTCCCATCATATAATTCTATGTGAGGCATTTTGAAGTTATCCGGGAGGGACGTTTCCGCGATCCTCCTAATACATGGTTCCGGGTCTTCCTCCTCAGAATCTGACAGGGCCCCACTTTGCTTCCGGACCAGCTTGGTCAAGGCAGCAATCTGTTCCTCGAGCCTCTTCGTATCACTTTCCGGGAGGTCACGTCCCCGGAGCTTGTCATTAATATGATTTCGGAGGTCATCTCCGCGAGGTCGGGCTTTTTCCCCTTTGGCCTTCTCATACTTGGCCTCCAACCTTCTTCTTAGATCCACCGTGGACCAGCTATCTTCGGAGTGCGAGTTCGCAGCCCGACCGTCCTGATTGACGGAATCACTGGGGCGGTTGTTCCTTCCCCTAGGCCTGGGTGCCTTAGCACCGAGCCCTTTAGGCACAGAGTGCCCCCTTGGGGCTGAAGGGCGTCTGGGCTTAGGAGCGCCAGAGACCTTCTGCGCGCGGGGGAGGCAGTCGGCCTGGTGATTCACGCCTGTAGGAGGTGCAGGGGCGTCAGCGCGCACAGGCTCTCCAACTTTTTCTTTGCCCTTGTTAGGGGCGGCTTTGGATGGTCCAGCAGCGGCTGGATCCGGCATGGGGGCATCAGCACCACCTCGAACAGAGGTATCCTCGTCCGAGTCGCCTAGATCTCCGAACTTACTTTGGAGGCGTTCCATCATGCGTTGCATTCTTTCGGAGACGCGCTCCTGCTCAGCAAGCTTGGCCTTAGTGGCCACCAGTTCTTCGGCTACTTGGACCAGTTCTGGGTCCTTCTCATAGTAGCAGCCGTCCTTGTAATAACCGTCTTGGACATACTCTTCTTCGTCTTCTAAGTATGTTGTATCTTCGGTACTGACCTGATCCTGGCGGGATGTCGGGTCTTCACCTCGGTAGTCTAAGGGTTCGCTTTGCACCACATCTTCCATCACGGTATCGGGGTTGACCGTAGCATTTTTGTCAACAGCGGATTTTCGCGTAGTCACCATCTCTTTAGTACGAAGTGAATACAAAAAACGTACACAGAAAAAGAGCTGACTAACAACTTCCTACAGCTCTCAATGAAAGCACCAAAATGTTTACCGAGTTTTTCGGAAACGAATAACTAACAGAATAATAAAAAGATAAGAACTGTAGAAATACTGAAATGTAACTAAACAAACAGTGTTTTTACGTGGTTCAGGCGTTAACAAGCCCTAGTCCACGAGTCGATGTTATTATACTTGGAAAAGGTTACAATAAGATGGCTGGTGCATAAGAACTTCACACACTCCCAATGTTTCTCTCGGGTTCTCTTGAAGAAGATGAAGCTAGAGAGATTTTTGTAGAGTTTTTGCTATGTGATCTCTCGGTCCCCCTTCTTCTTGTAAAATGAAGAGGCCTTTATAGCTAGGGTTTTGGATTAGGGTTTTCCTTCACGTACATAAGTCTTAATTACACCAGCCATAAATAGGGGATACAATTACTGTAGTCGCATGGCTACAAGACTCTATGTGGGTATATTTACGTGAAAATATGGGGAACACACAAAGTCAGCCGTCTTTTCCAAGTTGTCAGCGGAACAGTAGGCAAAAAAGGTACCTTTAGGCGTGCTGGGATGTGTGCGGCTTTGTCCTGACGGGCGTGTCAGGCGGGATCCTGTGTCAGACGGATATCATTCCAAATATGCCTTCTCCCGGACTCGACAGTTCGATTTTGTTCTGTGCGAGGCACGGAACTGTTTCCGCGGAGACCACTTGAAGGGCCTCTCCTGGAAGGGGCCTCCCCGAGGGGTATCCTTCGGGAGTCCGGGAGAGTCAACGAGTTTCCGTGTTGTGCTTGCTTGGAAGAGTAATCCGGATATCAAACAGGGGAGGCGAAGCCTTTCTGTCCATCCGCGAGCTCTGGTCACCTACCGTGAAAGACATCGATAATTCTGCTTCCCCGAAGTCATCAATCTAAACGCTATCCGGAAATCTGGATAACATTCACTTCAATAAGGGACTAGAAACTTTTTTTTCTTGGTGGATTTTTGGTATCCACACTCTCCAAGCCACAATGAGAGGGAAAGTGAGTAGAATGAGAGAGAGGGTTGTGGGTTCTTGTGATTCTTTCTTTTCTTTTCCTTTTGTTTCCTCTAAGTCCTTCTAGAGTCTCAGCTCCTTGAGCTACGTTTATCCTTTTTGTCAAAAGTCACAAATGCCCCTTAAGTCTATCTAAGTCCTCAAGTATCATAAAGGGAAATTTCGTCATTTGCCAAATCCCGCTAATTCCTCAAGTGTTCCCATAAATCCCCGTCTAATCCCAACCTGTCCAAATCATTACTAAACCACTACCCGATACTCGATAGATCCCGAACACACTTTATGTTACCAAAAATACCCCTAGGCTCCTCTCGAACCGAGTATTCGACCCCATTGTGACTTTCTAGATAAACTGCTCCCTAGGACCGTCTCGGATCGTGCATCACAAATATATCACTACTCACTCATGGTTTCAATCATAATTAACACATATATCACATTTATGCCCTCAATAGGCTAAAATTACAAATATGCCCCTAATAGCCAAGTAGGGTCCATATGCATATTTAATTCACCTAACACATGCATTTCTAATCACAAAATAATCAAATTCATATATTTACTTAATTAAATCAATTATTGCCCTCCCGACACGCTAATCAAGGCCCTAAGCCTTATTAGCAAATTTGGGACGCTACAATCCATATGTAGTTAATTAGAATATTTACTCCCCAAATGATAGGGGAATGTCTATTAAATTTTGATTAAGGGCATTAATGACCCAGGCCTCTATAAACAGGACTGAGGTATTTTCTTGTAAATGGTTCAGAACTTTAGCTAGTTAAACATTGTAAACTCAGAGCAATATATACGCTGCCTGAGACTCCATTGAAGTTTACTCAAACAAGCTTCAAACTCACTAATATCAAGACTCGTGGACGATGGCTCTTTTATAGCCTGAACCACGTAAAACCTCTGTGTTATTTTCTTCTAATTTCTGCCGAGTTCTTAGATTAGGTTGATAGTGAAAAAGGCAGTCAACATGAGATATTATGAGATGTTAATTCTATTAGTAACAACAGACATAGTAAAATGTTCCAAAATTCATATTTAGTAACCTAATTAGTAGATGGTTACCAAATTTGTTCTCAAATTCTGATAGATCAACTTGGAGGTTATGAATATTGAGTACAGATGATGTGGTTTCCTTATTTCCTTATTAGTAGAGCTCTCGAGTAACTAAGTTACATATTAAGAGAGGCTAGTACTATTAGTAACCAAACTAATTTGGTAACTACGTAACCAAATTAGGAATCGAGTTATGAATATAGTAGCTTCTTTGTTTAAGGTTAGGTACAATAGTCGTTACTAATGCATTCGAACGTATATTATAATGCTTACATTGGACTATAAGTCATTAGTAAGCATCTCTAGAACATATTAGTGGTATGTACTCAACGGGAACATGCTATAATAATAAACACTATATATTACAAGTAAATGTCAAACATACTAGTATAATACGGGGTGCCAAACACACCCACTATCATTAGAAATGTGGCATAATTAATTTTTTTTCTTTACAAATTTATGGAACATAAACAAAAGATTTTGGATAAAAAAAACTATATAATAAGAATATTTAAAAACTCTCATAAAATTACAAACATTTGAAAAAAAAAACTATAAATTATGTAATTTCCACTTAATTTTATTATCCCCCAAATGCTACAAAAGACGTTTTTCTTTTCTTGCGAACATCTCTCTGATCCTTGTCATCAACCTACAATGTATAGCCAAAACACCATCTTGATTCATTACTGTCTTTCTTCTGAAATAATTTAGGTTAGAGCCATGACAGTCTAATTTTAAGCACATTGCAGCAGTGGGTTAAGAAAAGCTGAAATGGAGCTGTTTCAGTCATTCCGAAAAGTACCTGGTAGCATGGATCCTGTTCCCTATTTCCCACATTTATGATTTCAGTTCACTTAAGACCATGAATATAGAAAAATTAACTTGTGTTATTAAAGCCATGTGCAGCACAAATAAAAGTTCTTTAAGGATATTACATTTCTGATTCAAATCCAATATTCCAAAATCCTTCAGGAGTCATAGGAGGAACATACCTATACCGATGCCTAGAAACACCATCATGGTGTTCACAGCGAAAATTATTATTAGTATTATTACCCTTATCACTGCAAAGAACAGCATCATAGAACTTCTTACATTGCTTGCATTCAACTCCTTTCAAATTCTCCCGTTCAGCTTTCTTTCTTACAGGCTCCACAAATTTGAAACATTTCTCTCCAGCATTTGGAAGCGGTATCTGATTCTGGTTTTGTGGAATAAGATCAGCAGTCATATCCTGTGTCTCATCATCTGAACCATCAACAATCTTGTCTTTTGTACTTGGGACTGGGGGATTGCAAAGTTCTTCTTCCCTTGTGGATTTGTTTAGGTTTCCTCTGATGCTCTCCAAAGGAGTATCGAGAAAATCATCATGTGGGTCAGGCCCTTTTTGACCTTGATGAGACCTAGTTTCCCTCCAGCAAGAGGCAGGCCGCTTTCTACCAATTAGTGGCGCCGATTTCACAGCAGAAGGACACTTAGGTGAGATAGGGAAAGTACGCATAGGAGAGGGGCAGCTCACTGATTGAAGTGGTGTGTCCATTTTCACATCCTCCAAATTATTGTTGACAGTGATTTCATTCTTCACCTTGATGTCACATGCAGTTCCAGAAGTATCTTGATTTTTGTCTTCAAGAACTGCAGGCAACAGATAAAACCTCATTCCATGATCTAAGGGAAGAAATTAAGCATGAAAGAATTCAACTCTGCCAATTTCTCAAGTGAAAAAAAAAATAAGAAAAAAAGCGTTCAAAAAACATCAGACCAGAGTTGGATCGCAACCAATTTTTCAAAAGTAAACGTTATAAAACTAAAGAAATTGTATTTGCATAGCAAGGAACTTTAATGAGCATAATAATGCGCTTATGTATTCACTTTCTGTAAATGAAAGGAAAACAAAACCAAATCTTACTGGGGGAAGTTATTTGATCTTGATTAGACCTCAATGAATCAATTACATCTTGTAATTTATGTTGGGAGGGCAAACTGTCCCTAGTAACACCAAATTTTGAACACAGAAAATTAAACTGAGATTTAAGTCTTTTGTAGGCATCAATGACATCCCTTCTTTTCGTCTTCTCAGAGAGTAACTCGGAAGATTTTGTTTGAATTTGCTCAAGTGACTTGTTATACAAATCCGTAACCTCAGTCATTTCACTTGTCCTGCCTCTAAGCTGTACCTGTAGTTCATTAACTTTCCCTTGTAAACCATTTATTGTCTCCAGAAGAAGTTTTTTCTCTTTCTCGCTCTCATCCAACAGCTTCAACATTTCAGAGCCATTCAACTTTGTTTCCTGACAAAAAGGGTTTTGCAACCTCTTTTCCTCAATTTCTTCTATCTGTGGCCCCAGCTCCTTTTGGAATTCACAAAAGTTTTCTTCCAAACCTTCCAATTTGGCTACTAGTACTTGTTTCTCTTTTTCATGATCATGGAACCGCTTCTCATAATTCATGATCTCCTTGTCTTTTGTTTCGATCTTTTTGAGTAAATTTTCTCTCAGTTCAATCCCTTTAGCTACTTCTTCATTCTTTTGTCTAAGCTCCAACCGAAGCTCATTTTCCTTCTCTTTCCATTCAGTATATGCAGCCATTCGAGCTTTGGAATAGATCTTCTGAAGAAATTCTGATTTTGATTGGAATGTTGGGAAGAGATGACTACAAAATATGTCTTCAATTTGAGAAATCCTATCTTTTGCTTCCTGAATTGTAGCAACCAGTAATGTACTAAGCCCGGAGACATACTTCACCTCATCGCTATCTGTGGGAGAACCCCATTTTTGAGAATTTTGAAAGTGACCCTCCATCTGTGGAATGATGATAAACAAAAGAACAAGGGAAACTGGACAGTATGTAATATGAGACAATGTCCAAAATATGAGGCTGGGATGAAGACAATTTAAATTGCTTAAACCACTGAATGAATTTCACACTTGTTACATACTATATTTTCTCACAACAAATCATTTATGAAGAAAAATAAATAAGAGAAAGATCACCAGATACAGTTGCCAACATGAACAGCCAAGCTGAACTTCCCAAAAAAAAAATTATTTCCTTTCACGGATTAATAATTTTATACATTAAAAAAACCTAAAAATGAGATCTGAGAAACGGAGACATGAAAATTAGCAAGGATGGTGGTGTAAATTAAAGAAAAAAGGGTTAAGACAGTCATTGGTTGGGAGACGGCTGGGGGAATGAATATCTAACCAAAGTTTCGATTCAATTTTCTCCAGAATTTCTACAAAACGTCAAAGAACACACATATGGGTGGTTTTATAGATAATTATACAGAAAGATCTGATCTAAGTAGCAATGTACAATTAATTCGGTAGAGGTTTTATATGCTAATCTACTTAAAAAAGCTAAAAAAAAACACTAAACAGATTAACATATATATTATATAAGAAAAATAAAAATATAAAACCATTACTGACCTGCAGACTGCTGCCGAGAGTCGAAGAATGTAGGAATTAATTGAAGGAAAATAGAAAAGAGTTGCTGGAAAACCCTAAGAATAAAAAGAAAAGAAGAAGGTGTAAATGTACAAGAGTAAGGAGTGTCGTTGTTGGATTGAATTGGAGCGTGTATTCCGAAATTGATAGTAACAGCAATTCACTCAGTTTGGCTTTGGCACCAAAAACCCTCTCATTCTCGAACTTCTTTCTTTCTTTCTTTTCCCTCCATTCGGATGGGTCGGATTGCTATTACATCACTCCCTTTCGAAAAATATAAAATTATATTCTTTTTACAAAAATATTTATTGAATTTTTTTTAGAGGAATTTATTGAAAGTTTCTTAAAAAAAAATACATTTACCGAAACAATATATTTTATATAAAAAAATGGAATACTATATGTTATCCGTGGATAACGTGGCAAACATTTTTAACACGTGGCTGACACGTGACAGAGGTTCTGTTCGACTATTGACCAGGAAGATTATCCTAACATAACATTTGGATTTCATATGTACACATCACCACCTAAGCTCTCCACTCAAGGCTGGGTGAGCTTTTCATTCCCTTTACATGCACCACATAGCACCCATGAGCCAAGGCCCAGCAAGAAAACACAATACAGGATGATATAATATCAACAATGATCATAATAATCATTCAAGACTATCAGTCCAAAAAGATAAGTGATAGTCACAAAAGTCACTAAATTGGGTATAGCTCCCTTTAGCCTTGTGACGATAGGACCACCGGGGCTTAACAGATAAGTGAACTTTTCACTAGCTTAAAGCAGGATAGGTGCATGGTGACTAGTCACCAACGTAACCTTCCTCATGACCATAGAGTCATAACCCTGGAACATCGTTCCCTAGCCTTGTGACAAATGGTCACCTGGGCCTCAAGCCCTGGCTCTGAGTAACTAGCTTAGACTAGTCAAGCGATTATAAGATTCATCGACCTTAGGGTCGGTCCAGCGTTAATGCCTTAGAGCCATTCCACCCTATTGTCGATTAGATGTAATCTTCATTCGGCCCTGCGTTCAAGACGCTTATGTCGTTCCTGACTCTTAGGTCAGTGTCCCTGACTAGTCAGTGTCATAGACAAGTAAACAATATCCGCTAGCATTTAATATGCAATCAGTGTCCACATTTATCAACCAACATGCTCAATAGCAATCATGCATGTCATATACACAAGGTGCAATTTTCTTACCTCAGGTTCAAGCGAGAAATATAATAAGAACGACTCCTGAGAACGATCAACTTTTTGGTTCTTTAGTGGTTACCTAATCATAACCAATTATAACCTCCATTATTTTAAAAATAAAACATAACCTAAATCTTAAATAAATTCGTTACAAAATCAGGTGCGGAAAATACATAGAAAACATAATTGAAATGACTAAAAACAACTTCGTCCTCGAATCGTTCATGCAGTCCACCGAATCCATTCTTCCTCAATACACAATCCCAAGCCACCAAGAATCTTCCCGCCGCCATAATTATTTTCCTGCACATATAAAATAAAGGAATGAGCCTAATGCCCAGTAAGGAAAAATCTACTAAAAGCATGAAACATAAACATAAACTATAAACATATAACATATAACTATAAAGACGTATACCATATAGAACTATACTATTAATGGCCATTATGACATGTGATAAACCATCTATGTCCCCTGTCTAATATTTGAGATAGGTTAGATCACATGGTAGTATATGATAACCTATCTAAACCCCTTGTCTAATATTTGAGGTAGGGTAAATCATATGGTAGTATATGATAACCCATCTGGATCCCCTATCTAATATTTGAGGTAGGGCATATCATAACTATAAGCCTAAAAATGATAAACACTAGGGCACTAAGCAACTATGAGCCCTAGATAAAACATAACATAACGTACTATAGCATAAACATATTATACATGACATACACAAAAGAATATAGAAACTATCCTATTTTCCTTACCAATACTGGGACATGAGAACAAGGACGGGATTTTGGAACACTCCTAAATCCAATAATAGAAAGGTGAGTATTTCTAAAAGAAAAATATGAAAAGAAATGAACTAAAACCACCGAGAAGAAGAGCTTACCGAAAAGAAACCTCAAGTTCAAAGAACTTAAATGCCTAACCAAGAATGGAAAATATTGAGTTAGGATTTAAGTAGAGAAAAACTATAAAAACTAATGAAGCATATAGAAATGAACTAGGTATAGGAATACATTTGAATGCACTATAACCGAACTACACCTCGATATCGAAAACACACTATTAACCTTACTTCCCAAGTGTTTAATAAGCTTAAGATGATAAAGCTTATAACCCCAACCCAAGTGTTTAACACTCTAAAGTAAACCTAGCTACTTGAAGGCTCTAAACTCAGCTTGAAGAATGAAAGAAATGGCTGGGTACTAGGTCCTATTTATAAAGTTCAAGAATGAAAAGATCTTCTTTTAGCTTGAATAAAATAATTACTACTACTACTACTACTACTACTAGTAGCTAAGTAAAGTTCTTGGACTCTACAAAAATGGTTCCATGGAAGTGACCAAAAGAGAGTCACATATAAATTATGGCCAAAAGGGTGCCATGGAAGTGACCAAAAGGGAGTCACATGTGAACTTATGTCGTGTGCTTGTGATTTTATGTTAAATGCTTATGCTTATGTTGCTTATGATTTTATGTGGAATACCTATGTTGGTGTTATTTATGATCTTATGTTGAGTGCTTATCATGCGATCTTGGACAATAGGGATGTCATGATCTTATGATGTATTATTATGTTGTCTATAATCTTGTGTTTATGATTATGATCTGATGAGGCATTATTATGTATATAATTGCAAATAATCTTAGGTTTCTGATTATGACTTATGATGATAATGATTTCTATAGGAATAGCATGTAAATGACTTTCGTTTATGCTTTTATAGTTGTATTTTCTTTCTTTGATTGTACTTTCTTACTGGGCTTTTAGCTCACCCCTTTACTTTACCCCTTTCAGGTAGATGCTAGTTTCTCTTTGGCACGCGTGGTGATGTGGGGCGTTTCGTGGTCTAAGCATGTATGTCGTGGGGTGCGGATGAACGGAAAATGATCGAGAAAATGCCAATGAACGTTTAAGAATTTCTCGTGTTAATTGTAAATCCTAGTTGGACCTTACTATTTTAAGTTAAAATTACATGAAAAACTTTGTACATTTATTTTTAACAAATGGGCCCATAATGCATGTTTTTATTAAGGCCCCACTGAATCTTTTGAAAATTGTGGTATTTTTTCTAAATAGTAACGATTAATGGTCGTTTGCAAAAGATAGTAGATAAGGGTGTTTTACAATTAGTATAGTATATCTGTTAATTGCATTGTGGTATATCAAAACACCCTATTATTAATAGTTATATAAAAAAATGAAAAAAATATGACACATAAGTTGAAGATGAAGGATATATATGTTATTTGTCTTATGACATATTCAATTTAACTATAATTTATCTTAAATAGAAAATAGTTGATGGTATATATGTTCATTAACATGGTATATGTTTTATTTGTATTGTGGCATATCCCATTGCTTATGGTCAAATAAAAATCAAGTATGTGGTATATAAGTTTAACATAAGAGTTTATATCAATTATTTTTGTTACATTTAAAAATATGGTACATATATTTATATAAAAGTGAATATATATGTTGTATTCCATTCTTTTCAAAATTGTATACAAAAGCTATAACTTAGAGTAAACTTCTTTCTTTTTTAAAAAGTTAAAACAAACATGATTGGAGTGTATGAGTTTAACATCATGGTATGTTTGGTTTTTGTTCTTTGATATTTTAAAGTTGTTTACTGTGTATGATTAAAAGAAAATGTTTATGGAATATAATTTTTATAATATAGTATTTTCTTTCTTTACAATCACATATATCAAAGATAACAAAAAAATATATAGAAATGTTTAGACACGATTTAACATATAAACTATACACTCAAGTTTTTGTACAAAAAATTTCAAAAGAAAGGTACATGTGGTGTAATGTGGTAACTTTTCTAAGCTATATCTGAATCGCTTTCAATATTTTTTTTTCTCAAATTTTCCTTTGCCCAAGCATACAGTTCTACATCTATTTTTTTCCCGAAAGAAAGGCATTTTCCTGTGTGTGATACCATTTACACCTATGTTTGACATCAAAACTTTAGCTCGCTTGATGACATACATTCCGCAGTCAATTTTCCATTACATAAAAGAAAAAAAATAATTAAAAAAGAGAGAGAAATACTGGAGTGTAGAAAAGATATATACCAAAGCCCAAACCATATGTACACGTGAATAAAAGTGATATACCATAATTAAAAAAAGATATATACTAAATCAAAAAACGTATACACACATAAACAAAAGTGATATACCAGAATTGAAAAAAATATATATACCATGTTACAAAGCATATATATGCATGAACAAAAGTGATATACTAGAGTGTAAAAAAGATATATATATCAAATCAGAAAGTGTAATATCCGCTTTTACTAGTAAGGGTATTATGGTAAGTTGTATGACATTATGTGTTTAATTAGATGAATTATGATGTATGTTCATTATTGTGAGTTCTGTCAAGAAATCCACTCACACGTGTTTCTTCAAGTATTAGGGGCCAAAGTGTAATAGAAGTTGTGTATTGGGGGTCAAAGTAGAATTATGAGTTTTATGATAGAAAGTGTAATTATCAAAAGTTAAAACTATTAGTTTTGGTTGAAAATTACAATAAGGGTCTTAAGTGATTATTAAGAATAAATTTAAGGTTGGGGACAAAAAAGTCATTTGGTTTTATACGAATTAAGTCAAATTAAATTATCTATTTATAAGAAAATTAGGTTTAGGTTTAGTATGATTTTCATATTTGGTTTTGGGCGATAGACTGAAGGGGAAACAGACCAAGAACAATCTCTCATTCTTGACCAGAGTTTTTGAAAGCTTGAGGTTTGAAGGAGATCACCAATCTGAGCTATTGAAAGGCTAGGAATCTCATAGGCGGCAAGGGTCTGAGTTTTGGTGGTTGGATCTTGATCTGTAAGTGTTTAACTTCTGTTTAAGGTTTTTGTCAATTTATGTTTTTAAAATTATGAGATTGTTATTATTGTTTCTGGGTTGATGAATGTCTAATATAGATTTAGAGATGTTAATATCTTGGTTCCAAGGATTAGAAACATGTTAGGATAGTTGTTGTGGGGTAATATTTGAGTTCCCTAGAGTTTTGGGATGTTTTGAGTCGAAAGGGTTGAGAAATCACATAAATTTCAAGGTTTTTTTTCCATAGTGGTGTCACGGCTCAAGTGATCAGTGCCACGATTCAAATGCATCTCTTTAAGGCTAAAATTTTCTCTCTGACTTCGGTAGCGCCGCGACTCTATGGGAGGGCATCGCGGCTCAAATACATTTTTCTGTTATAATTTTTGGGTTTCGTATTTTGACCATAACTTTTGACCTCGATGTCGGATTTGGATGTTATTTATATGGTTGGAAAGCTTGTGAAAAGATATACGGTCATAGAACCTAAGCCAAGTTTAGATATTATTACTTTGGAGTCAGAATCATGAACTAAGATTGGTATTAATCGATTTGATCGGTTTTGTTTAGGTTTGGCTAGAGACGCTTGAACAGAATCACACTTGGGTTGTTTATCAACTTAATTGCTGGAATTCAGGTAAGAAAAGTGGACACCTGCACATAGGGTGTACACTTTATGTACTCTATGGTAGAAACTATTTTATGTGATATGTTTATGCTAATGCATGATTTGTGCTAGTGAATGTTTATGTTTAATGAGCTTATATGAAATTATGGTTATGTGTTGTGTATTTGTATGCGATAACTATTTGGCATGCTTATGTTTAAAATTCATGTCTACGCTACAAAAATGCATGCTTATTGTTATCCAAAAAACAGGCACGGATGACGTGGCAAGTGATTTCTGGACACGTGGCTGGCACCTGGCGGAATTCTGCTAGGGCATCGACCAGTAAAGATATTGCAAGAAAAAAGCGGTTGAGGTTTACCTGCGACCAGTATGGTCGCGCATTCCGTGTGTCTCACGACAATTTAATAAAGATCTTAGTCAATCCCGAGACAGTCTCCCATGATTTCCTGAGTATTCGATTATTTAGGAAAGAATATTTGTAACAAATTAATGTAATCCCCCTTGAGCCTATAAATAGAGAAAGATAGCTCAAGGAAGGGACTCTTTTGGCTTTCTGATTATCTGAGATTAGAGTTATTCTATTTGAGATATCGTTTTGTTCTTCAGAGGTTTGTGAAACTCATTGAACCCTAGTTCCTTGATCACTCCTTTGAATCCTATATCAATAAAAGATCAAGTGGACGTAGGTCATTACCAGATTCTGGGGCTGAACCACTATAAATTCCTGTGTGTTTTATTATTTTTGTCATCACATTCATTTCAACGTATTTGTCCACATCAAGCATATTTGACTATGTGTCAGTTGGCCAAAATCAGGGTCAACATTATGGTGCTTTCATTGAGAGCTTGATATTGTATCGTTGAAATATCAATGGTGAAAACTACCAAGAAAACTGCACAGGCGGCTGGCGCTGCACCATATCACCCGCCTCCTCCTCCCCCAAACGTGACCGAGGATGAGCCACATTTGTAATTCGATGAGGAAGAAATGGATTCCAAGACGCTAAGGAATACCCTGGGGGTATTGCAGGATGAACTGGCCAATCTGAGGGCCAGCCAGGAAAGTGCTGCCGAAATTATGGTGTAGCAGCAACAGGAGATTGAACGGCAGCACCTGGAACTGAGTGAAAGACAGGCGGAGATGGATCGTCGCCAAATGGAGGCCATGGCAGCCCTCGAAGCAGCCCTACAACTGGCTAGGAACCAGGCTGCACCTGCCTCGCAGCCTGATCAACCTACGAATGGACCGCCCCAGAGGGGTCCTAATCCTAGCCCACCTATCCAGCCCTCGAGCCCCCAAAGGCCCAAGCAGCCACTGGTGCCTCAGGACGATGTCCCGTTGAGGGACTCTGAGGCGCAGCCTCCATCCCAAGCTGGTCGCAGCAATCCCCCGCAACAAAGGCAGAATAGGACTGGGCAGCCGCCTCGCAGTCCTAGACGCCATAAGGGTGACGAGCCAAACCCTCCGAGCAGAGGACAGCGTCCTCCTAGTAAGAGAAGGAACTCAGAGTCAGGCTCTGCGGTCCGAGGCCCCCCACGGCATGATAATGCACGGGGACCTACCGACCAACGCAGGCCACCCTCTAACGCTCGGGAGGTTCCAGCCCGGGAAGGAAACCGAGGGAACAGTCGATCCCATCATAGCCAATCAAGATTCAGAGATGGCCATGGTTATAACGAGGCCGACTCAGGCAGAGGAAACGCCAGTCGAAGGAATGAAGAAAGAGGTGGGGGCAGAAGCCTACCACCTAGGGATGACCAACCTGAAAGACGGGACGCTAGGGGGCAGCCCAGACAAAATAACGTCTTCAACCGGCTCGGAGCTAGTGAGCAGCGAAGGAGAGACGAGGATTTAAGAGACGTACTCAATGATCGCCGGGAGCGGCACGACGAGTACGTCCCCCCAGCACCAGAGGCCCCGCGCGATTCCTGGCGCCGTGCAAGCCCAGATAGATTCCCTTAACCAGGCAGTGCAGCAGCTGGTCGGGGGAAGAACATCTTATATTGACCACGATAGGAGAAAGGACACTCCTTTCGTCCAGAGGATAACTATGGCAGAAACTCCTAGCAAGTTTAAGATGCCTACGCTTGCGAACTTTGACGGGTATGGTGACCCGGTATCTCACGTCAACAAGTTTGAGATACAAATGGACATTCAGAAAGTGTCCAAAGACGCTCGGTGCAGGATCTTCCCTGCAACACTTTCTGATGCCGCACAGGAGTGGTTTTTCAAATTCCCTCCTGCAAGTATAGTTTCCTGGGAAATGTTCGTGAAGGAATTTTACGGACAATTCTATGCGGGTCGTGTGCACCCAACTGAGGCAAATCAGCTGGTCAAAATACGCCAGCAAGACGGAGAGCCACTGAAGGACTACGTCCAGCGTTTTATGCGAGCAGCTGTTGGGGCAAAAATAGTGGGAGAGGAAGGCAAGATGATGGCCATAACTGCAGGGGTTAAGCGCCGCATGCCTCTCTGGGACAACCTTAGAAAGCATGGGGTCAGAACTACCCAGGAATTTTTGGATCGAGCTGATCGGTATATCAAGCTCGAGGATGCCATTGCCAATGAAGGAAAGCCCCCATGCAAAGACAAGGGGACAACTGAGCCCACCAAAGCCGCCAATGGGTCGAAGCCCAATGGCAACGGCAAAGGCAACGGGAACGGCAATGGCAATGGCAAGAATGGGGGAAATAGCCGCACAATGAGCCTTCCACCTCTGACAATAAATGAGCCAAGGGTAATCATAATGAACCTCGGTTCACTAACTACACTGTCCTTATTGAGTCTCGGGGAGAGGTTTTTAAGGCCACGAGTTCCAGTGTGCCTTATAAGAAACCTGCCCCCATTCGAAAGGATATTTCGAGAAGAGATACTACCAAGTTCTATCGTTATCATAACGACTACGGACATGATACCAATGAATGCAACCAGCTGAAGGATGAGATCGAGTTCCTTATTAGACAAGGGCACTTGAGAAGGTATATGCGGGCCTCGGGAAATTCCCAACGAGAAGCTCCAGGTGGAAATGAGCAAGCGCCCACACGCCAACGCTCGCCACCTTTGTAGCCTGATCCCGTAACTGGCACATTGTTAACCATCTGTGGAGGCCCGCACCTCGTGGGAAACAGTGGAAAGGCCAGGGAACGATATGCTCAGACTCTGTGCCACGACTAGGACATCGAGATGATGACTGTGGACGGCCGCGTGCCAAAAAAGGCTCGGTCAGAAGAGGGTGAAATAACCTTCTCTAATAGCGACGCCCAACATGTCTGGTTCCCACATTCTGATCTGTTGGTCGTGGATATCCAAATGGCCAATATGATGGTGAAAAGAGTGCTAGTTGACACAGGAAGTTCAGTGAACATCCTGTATAAATCTTCGCTGGAACGCATGAAGTTGTCCGTTAAGGACTTGGAGCCCTGCAACCAAACAATATACAGCTTCTCTGGTGAGGGACTCACCCCAGCGGGGTCAATCAGACTTCCAGTGACAGCAGGTACAGTGCCTGCTACCAGAACATTACTCGCTACTTTCATAGTATTCAATTGTCCCCCGGCGTACAATGCGGTCATTGGAAGGCCTATACTGGTTGATCTTCGAGCCGTCACCTCAGTATGGAACTTAGCCATGAAATTCCCGACATACGCAAGGGTAGGACGCGTGTTGGGAAATCAGAGGGAGGCCAGGGAGTGCTACAACGCCTTAGTCACAAAGGCGAAGAAGGGAACGTCAAAGAGCACTCCCCTAGATAGGTTGCAGATGGCTATTGATACACAAGCCTAATCCGGTGATGAAGTCACCAAATAGGGTGTTGCCCAAAGTGAGGATAGAGATTTAGATCCTCGCTTTGGGGATTTGAGGAAAATGTTGGACCCGTCGAGGACCTGGAAGAGGTCCAACTTGACGAAAAAGACCCGACCAAAGTTGTGAAGGTCGGGAAAAACTTAGAACCAACCACGAAGCATGCACTGGTGGAGTTTTTGCAGAAGAACCAGGAAGTCTTTGCCTGGTCGCACAAAGACATGGCTGGGATAGATCCTGCAGTTATCAGCCATGTCCTGAACATAGACAAGAGTTTTCCACCCGTGCAACAGAAAAGAAGGCTGCTCGATAAGGATCAGTCAAGAGCCTTAAAAGAAGAAGTTGAAAGATTAAAGGAGAATGGGTTTATCAGGGTGGCGTTTTATCCATCGTGGGTCTCTAATCCAGTGCTGGTTCCCAAGCCTAACGGCAAATGGCGAACCTGTGTGGATTTCATAGACCTCAATAAAGCCTGCCCAAAGGATTGCTTCCCACTCCCAAGGATCGACCAGCTGGTCGATACAACTGCAGGACATGAGATCCTTTCCTTCATGGATGCTTACTCAGGATACAATCAGATTAGTATGCATCCCCCTAACAAGGATCACAACAACTTTCGGACCGATAGGGGATTATACTGTTATAAAGTAATGCCCTTCGGACTGAAAAACGCAGGTGCGACTTACCAGCGATTAGTTAACCACATGTTTAAGGAGTTGATCGGAGTAAACATGGAGGTGTACGTAGACGACATGCTGGTAAAGTCGAAAAAAGCAGAAGGACATGTGAAGGATTTACAAGAGTGTTTCGATGTATTGAACAAGTACCAGATGAAACTAAATCCTCTCAAATGTTCCTTCGGAGTTGGATCAGGGAAATTTTTGGGGTTCATCGTTAATTCAAGAGGAATCGAGGCCAACCCCGACAAGATAAAAGCCCTAATCAACATGAAATCGCCAGAGAGGATCAAGGATGTACAAAGTTCAACTGGAAGAATTGCCGCCCTAAGTAGATTCATTTCCAAGTCGACGGATAAATGCGTCCCTTTCTTCAATCTACTTAGAGGCAACAAGAAGTTTGAATGGACAGAAGACTGCGAGCAGGCTTTCCAATCCTTAAAGGCCCATATGGCACAGCCTCCTATTTTATCGAAGCCTATCGAAGGAGAAACTTTGTTCATCTACCTGGCGATCATCGAAGTCGCTGCTAGTGCGGTACTAGAACGAGAGGAAGAAGGCGTACAAAAGGTTGTTTACTATGTAAACAAGAGGCTAATCAGAGCAGAGTTGAGGTATCCTCCCATCGAGAGGTTAGCTTATTGTTTAATCTTGGCCTCAAGGAAGCTACGTCCTTACTTCCAAGCCCATCCCATTACAGTCTTAACTGACCAGCCCCTTCAGCAAGTCCTCCAAAAACCAGAGGCGGCTGGGCGGTTATTAAAATGGGCAGTCGAACTAGGGCAGTTCGATATTACATATTCCCCGCGAGCAGCAGTAAAAGGACAAGTCTTGGCTGATCTTATTGCAGAGGTCACTGAGCTTCCAGACGACGAGCAGTGCGAAAAGCCTAGTGCGCCTGAGCCCCAAGATGAAGCTCCTTCATGGAAGTTATTCACGGATTGATCGTCCAACGAATCTCATGCGGGAGCGGGAGTGATTTTGATAATGCCGGAAGGGCATCGATTTCACTGCGCCATTAGGTTCGACTTCACAGCATCGAATAATGAAGCCGAATACGAAGCACTCCTCGCTGAATTAAGATTGGCAAAAGACATGAGTATAAAGGTGCTGGATATTTACAGTGATTCACAGCTGGTAGTGAATCAAGTTCTTGGGGAATATCAAGCACGAGGCCTCAAAATGGTGGCCTACTTGAACAAAACTAGAGATCTGTTGGCTCAGTTCAAGAAGTATACCCTCCAGCAAATACCTCGGGATCAGAATTCGAACGCAGATGCCTTAGCCAAACTCGCAAGCACGAAAGATGCTGACACTTTGAATATTGTGCCAGTAAAAAGATTGAGCGAGCCATGCATACGAGCAAATGAAACCAGTATGGAAATCCGGATGGGAGACACATGGATGGCGCCTTACTTGGAATATCTTACAAATGGTGTACTACCGGCAGATAGGAACAAAGCCAGAACTCTTCAAAGGCAGGCTGCTAGGTATATACTGGTCGATGGTGTTCTATACCGAAGAGGATATTCCATGCCATTGCTCAGATGTATTACACCAGAGAAAGCTAAGGAACTGATGAGGGAAGTACATGAAGGCTTCTGCGGGGATCACGCTGGGGGGCAAAGTTTGGCGAAAAAGATTCTGAGGCAGGGCTATTTCTGGCTGACTATGAGCGAAGACTCAATGGAGTTTGTGCGAAAATGCGATAAGTGTCAGAGATTTTCCAGGATCCCGCGCGCAGCTCCCAATGAGTTAAAACAGATGCAGAGTCCTTGGCCTTTCGCGATGTGGGGTATAGAATTGATTGGATCCCTGCCAACGGGAAAGGGCGGAGTGAAGTACGCAGTCGTAGCAGTCGACTACTTCACCAAATGGGCCGAAGCTGAGCCACTCGCTACCATAATGACCAAAAAAGTTCTTGACTTTGTCATCAAGAACATTTTTTTGCCGATATGGTTTGCCTCACAAAATTGTCTCAGACAACGGCACCCAGTTTGACAGTGACTTATTCACAGACTTCTACGAAAGGCACGGGATTATTAAAAGTTTTTCTTCAGTCGCGCATCCACAAGCAAATGGGAAGGTCGAAGCAGTGAATAAAACGCTTAAGGACACCCTAAAGAAAAGACTCGAAGACGCTAAAGGAGCATGACTAGAACAGCTGCCTGAAGTACTCTGGTCGTATAGAACTTCTCATCGAACAGCGACAGGTCATACCCCGTTTTCCCTAGCATACGAGTATGAAGCAGTGTTACATGTCGAGTTAGATCCCCCCTCACACCGACGCATTACATACGACCAGAACCAGAATAGCCAACTGATGATGGAGTCCCTAGACTCAATTGAGGAGATACGAGAAAGAGCCCAACTCCGAGTTGCTGCATACCAGCAGAAGGTCGCCCGGTATTTTATTTCAAAAGTAAAAGAAAGGAAATTCAATGTCGGTGACCTAGTGCTACGACGAGTTTTCTTAAATACCCACGACCCCACTGCTGGAGTGCTCGGACCAAACTGGGAAGGACCTTACCAGATTGAAGAAGTCCTTCATCCGGGCACCTACAAACTTGCACGCTTGAATGGAGATCTCGTTCCACGCTATTGGAACGGTGAACACCTGCGCAAGTACTACCAATAAACAGTCATTTTTAAAGAACTGGCTTGTATTAATTTTTACTTTTTATAAGTTTCGAAAAAGGGTTAGCCACGTTGTATGGCTAATTTCTTATAAGTGTAAGATCTTTCTAAGATCACTCGTAAAGACATGTTTAGTCCATTTTTAATACGAGATTATAAGGGACTGTGCGCAGCCAGTCATTCTTGCCAACCTTTGTAAATTTATTTTTACAAGTATTTGTTCATTACGTGTGTTGTTTTGCTGTATTATAAGTGTTATGTTTACTATCGAGCAGTAATGTTCGCACAGGTCGTGGTCAAGGCAAGTGACCAAGGACCTAAAGCTCCTCGATCACTTGGGGGGCATATAAGGTACATTGATAGCAAAGCATACCAAAAGGTATGTAAATACATGAACAAAATGAGTGAAAGCATGCTACGGTACTTAGAGTAATTTTCAAATTTTGTATTTTGTTAAATCAAGCCAAAGTACTATGCTAAGTTCGGTCATGTGAATAGATGTTATAATAAAAAAGAAATATTATAATATCATAAGGCATTCTTTTACACCGCAAGCATCACTGCTTGGATGTAATTGTTTAAAGTAAAAGGGAAAGTTTGCTGCCCGTGCAGCAAATTTAAAAATAAAAATTTAGTCTTTACATCACGACCCGTGGGTCGTGTAATTGAAGAAAAATAAAAAGAGAATAAGTTTAAGGAGCAATAGGAGTAGGAGGGTCTTGCTCAGCAGTCTGGTTGGCCGTATCCTCAACAACCCCTCCTTCCTCTGCGTTAGCGGCCAGCTGGATGCTTGGGGAAGCAGGGACCCTTGCTCTTTCTTCTTCTGCAGCCAATTGAGTAGTACAGCAGGCCAACTCAGCGTTCCTGACATCCTCTGGAAGGTAGTTAAAGTTGGCACCTCGGTTGTGTTTCCAATAGTCGTAGAAACACCGAAGTGTCGCATTCTTGTACCTCTCCAGATCTTTGGCATTGGTAAGCTTCAACTGCTCCACCTGGCTCTCAAAAACAGCTATGGTCTTGTCTTTAGCAAGGAGATCCTCCTTAAGCCTCTTGACTTCATGATATTGGATCCGACTGGACTCCTAGAAGTCGTCCTTCTGCTTCTTCAAAGCGGCCTGAGAAGCTTCAGCCTCCGCCAGCTTTGCCACCGCAGCATCCTTCTGCTGGGTGACCACCTCTAACTCCCCAACGTGTCTGGCCTCTGCAGCCTGAAGCTCCTCGATGGCTTTCACCTGGAACTCCTCGACGGCCTTTACCCGAGCCTGTTCGATGGTAGCCAGGGCACGGGTGCGAGCAGCAGTTATTGTCAGCATGGACTGCAGTCAACGAAATAAAAGTTAGACTATACTACAAAAAGGAGAAGCAAAATCCAAGAGGAAAAATACTTACACTGGCCACTTCGTTAAGAGCCCTGTTGAGGATCTGGTCAACCCCCATACTCTCAGCTTCAGCCATTGCCTCCCTACAACGGTCGTGCTTTAAGATATGAGCAAGGCGGTCTTTAGCTGATCGCAGGGAGCGGCTCAAGAGTTTGGTCCCAGGAAGCTCTGCTTGCGGGGTGTGCTCCCTTCGGGCCGCAGGCGGAGGGTTGGCAACAGGGGCAGCCTCCTTCTCAGCAGGAGCAGAAGGCTGGGCAGAAGCTTGTCCAGTAGGCACATCCTTGGAAGGATCATCTGTTTGACCCTTCTTGGCCGAGGGTCCTTGGCTTGATTCACCATTGTGCCTCCTGGATGTTTTTCCGTCGAACCAGGGGGACTTCTTCTTCCTCCTGAGCCTGATACAGATCGAAAACATTGGGAGTAGCCATCTCTGCATATAGAGAAAAATATGCTGATAGTAAGATAAAGGCGGATGAAAATTCATGGTAAAACAGAAAAGAGGTCACAAAGTTTAATACCTGAGCTACAACTACTGGTCGCTATACTACTGACTCTATTAGTCATACACTCACTATCTGGCACGAAGAAGTCTGGCCCTAGATTTGGAGTATACGTAAAATTGTCGTCCCCATCAAACAAATGACAGGGAATTGGCAAGTTATTTAAAAGCAAGATAACAATACCGTTTTCATCTGAGGATTCATCCAGGTCTATGACAGACTCTGTTGCCTTTTGTTTCCCCTTGCCTTGGGGCGCAGTAGGCCTCTCTGATGAAGGGTCGCCAGTGGGTTCCCTGATTGTAACCCCCGTTGGCCTCCTTCGTGGAGGGGACGCCGGGGGTTGCTGCTCGGGATCCCCCTCGGCCATGGCATCTGCTACCACAGGTCCTCTTGTTTCATGGCGAGGAGCCAGGAGGCCAGATAACCTCAGATTTTCATCAGTGACCAGGGACTTAACGCTTTTTTCAGCGTCTGCCATCTTGACCAGTGCATTGGACCTCAACACCATGTCTGGTGTTGGGTTCGGGCGTAACCATGGTCCTGAAAGGCACAACATACTTTAGAGAAGTGCGTGAGAATTTATTAAGGAAAAGTAGCGACCAGTGAAAATAGCATTTACCTCCTCGAGCGAAGGCCAGGTTGTTCGTAGTCATGTCTGGCGTGAGGAAGTACTCTCTATTGTACTGCCCCACGTTGGAAATGTGGGTAGTGTCACTCAGAAACGTTCGGCTAGTTTCCTGGTGACAGAGATGGAAGAATCCCATCCCGTATTGTTGAGGGTTGGACTTAAGGTCGAAGAGAAAATTGACCTCATGAGGGGTGGGTTCTGGCCAGTTTTTGAGTTTATAAAGGATATAGAGTGCAGCCAACATTCTATATCCGTTTGGAGTAATTTGAAAGGGGGCGACACCAAAATAGTTGGCCACCCCCTGATAGAAAGGATGTAGAGGGAGGATAGCCCCCGCCTCTATGTGGTACCTGGACCAAGCACTATAGACACCCCCTGGCAGGTTAGCTCTTTGGTCAGTAGCAGGGATTGTGAGATTAACCCCTGTAAGAGGATACTTCCTGCGATAATTGGCAAGCATCCGGGGAGTCACTTGGCTGGTAGGGGAGAGATACCACTCGACATCAGGAAGGTTTTGATGCCAAGGGTGGGCCCTGACTTGGATACGAGGGTCTGGGGCGGCATTTTCTAGACCACTGGTCGAGGGAACCCTAGCCTGTAAATCAGGCTGGGCAGGAGAATTTGGACTGTTTTCAGAGTCAGGTCTTTTCTTACCTAGAGACTTAGAGCGGGCCATTTGAGGTGGCGATGGATGAGGTCTAGAGGAAACTCTGGAAAATGGAATCTCGTGGACTCGGTCGGTCGTTGTTCTTCGCCTTCAAGCAGCTGGGCAAGAAGATCGTCATCGATGGGCCGCTCACCTCCCCACAAACCTGGCATTAAAATCTGTGAACAGAAGAATGGGGAGGTGAGGATGAAGAATTTTGAAAGTTTTTTAGAATAATGCTGGTCGAGTATAAAAGTTAAGCTTTTATACAACAACATTCTAGCAAGAAACTAAATTTTTCGCACGAACAGTTTGAAAAACAGATCAAAAGTGAAAGCAAAAAGTTTTTTTTGAAAAAGCTTTTTCAACTCCTTTTAGGGCGGGAAAAACTTGGTCTTTTAGCTAGCATAAAAATCGAATTTTTACTTCAGTTTTACGTCCTAAAAGTCGCGATCTCAACTATCAAACTAACTCGTAACTCGTTAGTGGCAGAGAGATATCAGTCAATACAGTATCACCCATTAAAACCCCTACTAACATGCATCTCAACCCAGAAACGAATGAACCCAATAGTCAGTCTACAGAAGCATGCACGGCAAAAATATAAGGCATAAGAGTCCAGAAACTTACCAGGATAAAGGTCGTGGAGATTTGAGAAAATTTTTGGGCGTTGAAGAACTCACAGACTGAATCTTGGAACGCTGAAGGACGATCTCTAGATGAAAACGGGGGCTCTGGTGTTAGGGTTTCTTGAAGGAGTAATGGCTTGCGTAAGAAGAAAAAGGAAACTTTGAGGGGACTATATATATATTTTTGTCTGTAGCATTAAAAGGAAGTAATCATCAGTTTCCCCTTTTTAGAAGCATGGGGAAGGGTGATGGCCGTCGAAAGGTTACTTGGGAAGTGAAAAGCCGTGATTAGACAAGGGTAGGTTGGTTTTTCCAAGATTGCACGAATTGTTCTAATAGGTCTGGTGGGGTAACCGAAGGGTCATTTCCTCAAAAGTTTATTTATTGCTCGTAATAAATAAACTTGGGGGGCAAATGTTATCCAAAAAACAGGCACGGATGACATGGCAAGTGATTTCTGGACACGTGGCTGGCACCTACCGGAATTCTGCTAGGGCATCAACTAGTAAAGATATTGCAAGCAAAAGGCGGTTGAGGTTTACCTGCGACCAGTATGGTCGCGCATTCCGCGTGTCTCACGACAATTTAATAAAGATCTTAGTCAATCCCGAGATTGTCTCCCATGATTTCCTGAGTATCCAATTATTTAGGAAAGAATATTTGTAACAAATTAATGTAATCCCCCTTGAGCCTATAAATAGTGAAAGATAGCTCAAGGAAGGGACTCTTTTGGCTTTATGATTATTTGAGATTAGAGTTATTCTATTTGAGATATCGTTTTGTTCTTCAGAGGTTTGTGAAACTCATTGAACCCTAGTTCCTTGATCACTCCTTTGAATCCTATATCAATAAAATATCAAGTGGGCGTAGGTCATTACCAGATTCTGGGGCCAAACCACTATAAATTCCTGTGTGTTTTATTATTTTTGTCATTACATTCATTTCAACGTATTTGTCCACATTAAGCATATTTGACTCTGTGTCAGTTGGCCAAAACCAGGGTCAACACTTATGATATGTTAAAATTGCATGCTTACGTTATACGATACTTGTCCAACTCAACTTGGACTGTGTCTTTTCATGAGTTATGATTTATGTTATATTATTGTTACTGTTGTTGATTTAAATTTCCTATTAAAGTTATGGGGTTGTGTCCTACACAGCTCTTCTTGCTCGACTTTGGCTCATGGGTACTTTGTGTTGCAGGTAATGGCAAAGAAGTGGTTACAACGCAATAAGTTGGAGAGCTTTGGCAGAGGGCGTACATGTCAATGATTTAATGATCAAAGGGGATCGGGCTGTAACACCCTGGATAACCAAGGTCGTCACACTATGTGTTTTAAATAGTGCAAGACTTGCTAATCAAGTCATTTAAATGAAAATGTGATCCTAGAATCATAAACAAGTTAGGGTTAAGATATTTTTGCCGTAAACAGACAATTTCTCATTAAAACAATTGTTTGGTACATGGGATCCCAAAAACAGGGTTTAAAGGAAAGATTTACAAAATTCCAAAAGTTATATACAATCAAGGCCACTCTAATGGCAAAACACACATTTTAGGTTTTTGTCCCTGTACAATCCCTTGATCGTGGCGGATGAGCAGCTGACAATGTACACCTCTCCCCCAGAGCTCTCCAACTCATGGTTGAACCATCTTACCCTTGCCATTACCTGCACCACGTAGCACCCGTGAGCCGAGGCCCATAAAGAAAACTATATAACATAGCATAAACAATCTAGACAATTAAATAATTCATAAGATATTAACCAAATATTTATCAGGCACAAAATCGGTGATGACAAGCAAAGAATCATCAGTCTATCATCCAGCTATTCTACAAGCCATCAACATCAGATTAAAAACAATAAACACATTCATAATCAACAGTTTATCAAAATCATCATACAACATTCAGGGTTGACGCACTTAGGTCGCACCCTCTATTTAACCCACTGACTTTGTCTCGCTTAGGCCGAGCCCAGTGTTTAACTCACTAAATCTGGCTTGGTTAGGCCGAACTCAGTGACTATTTTTTAGTTAACCTCAGCTACTAGTGGTCGAGTCGCGTCCTGTGTGCAAATATCAATTTCGACACTCTTAGGCTGTTTATTTCATGCTCTCATGACATATCATATTCATATAACAATTGTATTCAAATATAGGGAGCCCTTAGTCCCATCACAGCCACACAAAAGGGTGCAGTTTTCTTACCTTTACTTTCTGAGTGAAGAAGGTGTAATGGTTCCAAACATGGTCCTTAGCTCCAAGACTTGGCGATAAACCTAGTCACAAACCATAAATAGAACCCTCATTATAATTCGATTCCGTAAACTAACTTCGGGGCCAATCCCAAGCTCTCGGGGAGTCCAATTCCACCAAACGGGGTGGTGGAATCGACCCCCAAGCCCCTGGACAACAACTCAACAAAGTACCCAAAAATCAGGTTCTGGAGGCAAGGTAGCGCTACAACGCTACCAGAGGGGCGCTACAACACTACAGTCAGAAACCTAAGCCCCTCAGAAACGCAGCCTAGCGCTACAGCACTAGCACCAGAAATGAAAATTTATGGGTTTCTCCCTTCGAACTTTCCCGAGCCAAAGCTCCAAGAACTCATTCCAATCATCAACCAAACACAAAATTGAGTCCATAATTACCTATATCTCATACAAAACAACCTAATAACATCAAAAACTTGGCTAAAACCCTCACCAACACAGAAATCAAAACTGAGCTTTGAAGCTCAAGAACCCTAACTAAAAACTAGAGAACCACTCAGAAGATTGAAGAAATCCTTACCTCAATGACAGCCAAACCCTCAGCCTTAATCCTCCAATCCTTGAGCTTAGATTCCCAGACTTCCCAGTCGAAACCTCACATCAACTCAACTCAATTCTATGCAAATTAACTAAGTTCATCAACTACTTTACACCTAGAAACCCAGCAAAATTCAAGGATAAACTGAAGTTCTTACCTCAATTTGGAGCCCAACTTTCCAGCTTAATTCCCCTCCAATTACTTCAAAGTTCATAGCCCCAAAGGCTAGCCTAGGCTCCATTTGATTCACAGCTTCAAATTCAACAAGGGAGAGTGAGGCAGAGAGGAGAACGTGAGAGAGGAGAACGTGAGAGAGAGAAGGGGTGAGCTGAGAGAGAGTTTTCTTTTCTTTCTTTCCTTTAATATATCCACAGCTTTCTGTTATAATCTAGAAAGAAAGCCAGGTTATATCCTCTAACAATCAAATGACCCTTTTGCCCCTCCATATACTAATTAATCTAAGGGTATAATGGTCATTGTTCCCAATTCCTCAAATATTCCTAACATTTACCGATTAATCCTATCTTCCAATTACTTCCAATTATTTACCCAATATCTAATAATTCCCAAATTATTCTCCCAAATTCCCAAAATACCCTCCAGGCTCCCCCGAGCTGGGTATAAATCCCCGCTGTGACTATTTTGCCAATCCGCTCGCTAGGACCGTCTCGAGCCACATATTGCAAATATATCCACATAATAATGTGGTCTCAACAATTTATCACATATAATTACATTTTATGCCCTATATGGGCCAAAATTACAAATATGCCCTTATATGCAAAACATGGTCCACATGCATATTTAATACTCATAAACATGGACTTAATCATCTCCATATAATCATATAGTCATGCATGCCACACAATCATGCATTAAATCATTTATTCACATGAATACCAATTATGCCCTCCCGACACACTAATCAAGGCCCTTAAGCCTTATTAGAAATTTTGGGTTGTTACACAGGCCTACATTGGAAATTTATTAAGTATTTATTTTAGAAATTTGTTTTGGTTTTATGGATTGGATTTTAAGTTTTTTATTTTACTTTATTTAAGAAAACTATGAAACTCCGGAGTTTCATTTTTTTTCAACATTTAAGTGGTGTTTATGAACAACTTTTATAAATAAAAGAGTATTTTTATTTTAAAATTTAATTATGGTAATTGTCAAGTTAACGCTTTAAGAAATTGAGGCATTACACAAAGCATATACACGTATAAACATAAGTGATATGCCATAATTTAAAAAAGATATTGATTCATTCATTCATAAACACCTATAATTCTAGCAAATCTGAAATTCATTAAAAAAAAATAGGATGATATTGAGAAAGTTCATATATGCCACAGGTCAAATCAAATATACCAAACGACATAATAACTAGCAAATTATAAAACAAGATGACATTACAAAAGTTTATGTATATCACAGGTCAAATATGTATACCAAACAACATAATAGCAAATCATAAATTAGGATGAAATTTAAAAAGTTCATACATACCATAGGTTAAATTATACATGAGACACGTGTAAAATTTTGTTGAAAGAACGATAAGAATAAGATTTCCCGTAAATTTGGTTAATACTACTAACACAAGAAGCAAACAACCAACACTAAAATATTTCCATTTCTCAATCAAGGCATCATCTCATCCCACCACTTTTCACTAACAAATACTTGTTTGGCTTCAACAAGAGCAAGAACCAGAATCAAAATAAGAATTATGCCATATTTGCATAAATCTGAACTCCTTTAGTAATAAAGACACACACATACATAGCTATATTCACTATTTCATATATCACTACTTTATTATTAACACACACATATAAATATATGAGAGATCTTGAGATGAGATTTTAATTTAAAGTATTTTAGGCTTAACTTGACTGAAGGAGACTTAATTTAATGACTAGTGTGGGATATTTTGCAAGATTTCTGCATTTTACGTTCAAAACATAAACCAAAAGCATGTCATAGGATTGAACTCATTTAAATAGAATTACTTTGAACTTCCTAATCAAGTGTGCTAGAGAAAGTTATGCACATAACAATGATTTCATTGTCGCCATTTCATAGGGGGGGGGGGGGGGGGGAGTGAATTCGAAATATTTATATAATAATCTTCATCCTAGATATATTATCTTACTATTAAAAAAATTTGGTTCAATAATAATGTTTCTTTAAAATAATATGAATTATTCTTCTATATTAATTGAGGTAGCTAGTTAATTTTTATTGACTTGAATTTTCTAAGAGGAAAATTGTTACTTGTAACAAATATATATATATATATAAATTAGTTCATCATTTGCATACTCAAATTGATTTGAGGGCTTTTCAAGGTTGAACAAACAATGAAAGTAAGAAATATTGCGCAAAAAGACTACTCAATTGACAAAGCATATCAAACAGATAAAATCTCAAGAGAAAAAGAAGGAAAGTTAAAAATAATACCATGAACTAATTAAGAATTCCTAGAACTCAGCAATCTGATCAAATATATAAAGAAAATTTCAATTATCTCAACTAATAACTCCTAAAAATGCAAGAACCTAGATGGAAATCTGAAGTAAATGATCAAATAAGAGCCAAAGAGGCAGAAAGATAGAACTTACAAAGGGCTTAGAGGATTTAACAACGATCAATTTCAGGTGTTAGGTTCGGTCTTCATGATAAGTCTAGTTTAGGGTAGTCTTAGAATATGTTTTAGTCTTATTTTCGAGTCAAATTGTGAGTTTTGTACGGTATTGTGCTTTTGTTTGTTTTGTTTTTAGATTTTTTCTATGAATTGCGAGATGGAATGGAAAGGAGCGGAGTTAGTGGACAAAAATGGGAAATTTTATGATATTTGTAGTTGTTTTGCATTAGTTCTTATCATCCGAGGGAAGTCGAGATGATTTGAGGTGGAGAATAGAGATGAAAAGTGAAAATTGAGCATACGAGGAATTAGGGTCCCGACCTGGGTCAAGAGGGTCGCGGCGCCTAAAGGTCCTGACGAATACTGAAATGCCTTAGAAAAGACACAAGCCACGACCTAAGAAAGGTCAAGTCGCGACCCGCCTTGTCATGGAGTAATAATCAAGGGCACCAACCACAGTATCATTCAAATCAACCTCAATATCCTCCACATAGACCATCCTACAGGCTAAATCAAAGACCATTTTACGACACTCAAAGGCCACAAATGCGACAACATCAACAGCCATTGCCTCAGGTGACTAAACTAGAGGTACCCACTAATTTATTGAGCCAATTTATGACAGAAACCAGATCCTCTATTCGAAGCTTAGAAACACAAGTTGGCCAACTTGCAAAGTTAATGGCAGACCATAATCAAGGGGCTCTACCTAGTTCAACTGTGGTGAACCCCAAAGAGCAATGTCAAGTTGTCACTTTGAGGAGTGAGACTAAGTATGATGGGCCTATGGTGGAAGACAAGGGAAAGAAGATAGATGGTCAACAGGTTTCTAGTCCAGCACAAGAGGAGGTTACTGAAGACCTTCCAAAGAAAGAGAAGTCGATATACACTGAGCCTACACCAAAGATTCTGTATCCTTAGCAGTTCCGAAAGGCCAATCTTGATAAAAAATTCTCCAAATTTCTCGAGGTATTTAAGAAACTTCATATTAACATTCCCATTGATGAGGCTCTTGAACAAATGCCTAGTCATGTGAAGTTTATAAAAGAGATATTGTCTAATAAGAGAAAAACAAAAAGGAGGATTATGAAATCATGGCTTTGACAGAAGAGTGTAGTGCAATTATTCAAAAGAAGCTTCCTAAAAGTTAAGAGATCCAAGTAGTTTCACTATACCTTGCACCATTGAGATTTTTCATTGTGAGAGAGGGCTTTATGTGATTTGGGTGCAAGCATTAATCTAATGTTGTTGTCTGTATTTAGAAGACTTGGTTTGGGGGAAGCTAGACCCACTACTGTTACTCTTCAATTGGCCGACTGTTTGTTGACACATCCCCGAGGTATTATTGAAGACGTTCTTGTCAAAGTGGACAAATTCATCTTTCCCGCAAATTTTATTGTGCTTGATATGGAGGAAGATGAAGATGTTCCAATTATTTTGGGGAGACCATTTTTAGCCACCGGTCAAGCCTTGATAGATGTTCAAAAAGGAGAGTTGAGGCTAAGAGTGCAGGGCGATGACGTTGTATTTAATGTGTTCAAGGATTTGAAGTATCCTAGAGCAAACGATAGTTGCTTTAGTGTGAATGTAATTGAGGAAAGTTTTTCAAAGGGAAAAATCATCGAAGATCCGCTTGAGAGGAGTCTTATTTCGCCTAGTATGGAAGACTGTGATGACACTGAGTTCATTGAATATGTAAGTTGGTTAAATTCCACTAGACCTGTTTATCAGAAGAAATATGAGGAACTTGGACAAGGGCCCGAGAGTCCACTACCATCTATTGAGAAGCCACCGGTACTTGAATTGATGACTTTACCAGAACATCTTAAGTTCGCTTATTTGGGTAAGAATTACACTCTCCCGGTTATTTTTTCAACTTCATTATCTACTGTTGAAGAGGAAAAATTATTAAGAGTGCTTCGAGCTCATAAATTGGCCATTGGTTGGACCTTAGTAGATATAAAAGGTATTAGTCCCTCTACTGGTATGCACTGTAATCTAATGGAAGAGGACAACAAGCCTAGCATTAACTCTCAAAGGAGGTTAAATCCCACTATGAAAGAGGTGGTTCGGAAAGAAAATTTGAAGTGGTTAGATGCTGGTGTTATTTATCCAATCTCAGATAGTTCGTGGGTAAGCCCAGTAAAAGTGGTTCCAAAAATAGGTGGAATGACGGTCGTCAAAAATGAAAACAATGAGTTAATTCAAACTCGTATAGTGATGGGGTGGAAAATTTGTATTGATTACCAAAAATTAAACAAGGCAACAAGGAAAGACCACTTCCCATTGCATTTTGTTGATCAAATGCTCGATAGACTATTGGCCATCATTTCTATTGCTTCCTAGATGGGTACTCCGGTTATCATCAAATACCTATTGCTCCCGAAGACCAAGAGAAAATGACTTTCACTTGTCCTTATGGTACATTTACTTTTTGTACAATGTCATTTGGATTATGCAATGCCCTTGCTACTTTTCAACGATGCATGATGTCACTATTTTCTGATATGGTGGAAAAGAGCATTGAAATATTTATGGATGATTTTTCAATCTTTGGCTCCTCATTTGATATGTGTTTGAAGAATTTAGAGAATGTGTTAAAAAGATGCGAAGAATATAATTTGGTCTTGAGTTGGGAAAAATGTCACTTCATGGTGGGTGAAGGAATTGTTTTGGACCATAAGATTTCAAGCAAAGGCACAGAGGTAGCTCGTGCAAAGATATCAACTATTGAGAACTTGCCTCCTCCAATTTCAATGAAGGATGTTCGAAGTTTTTCTTGGACATGCTGGATTTTATAGGAGATTTATTAAAGATTTTTCCAAAATTTCTAAACCCATGTATACTTTATTAATGAATGGAGTACAATTTAATTTTGATGATGATTGTTGACGTGCCTTCAATACTTTGAAAGAGAAATTGATCACTCCACCGATCGTGGTACCACCAAATTGGGAACTCCCCTTTGTATTGATGTGTGATGCAAGTGATTATGCAGTGGGAGCAGTTCTGGGGCAGCGAATTGACAAAGTATTCCGAACAATTTATTATTCTATTCAGACCTTGAATGATGCTTGATTAAATTATGCAATTACTGAGAATGAATTACTTGCAATTATCTTTGCATTCGATAAGTTCAGGCCATATTTAATTAGTAATAAGGTGATTGTCTACACAGGCCATTCTGCTATTAAGTACCTTATGACCAAGAAGGATGCCAAACCCTTCTTGATTCGATGGGTTCTATTATTGCAAGAGTTTGATATGGAAATTCATGACAAAAAGGGGACAGAAAATTTAGTTGCAGATCATTTATCTATATTGGAAAAAGAAGAAGAGCCTAATGAGAAAGAGGTACAATTTGACGAAAACTTCCCAGATGAACAATTATTTTCTATTGAAAGTGAATAAAAGTTATCGTGGTTCACTGATTATGTCAATTATTTGGTAGTTAAAGTTGTGCCTCCAGACATGTCAAGGCATCAACTTAAAAAGTTTTATTCGGAAGTCAAACATTATTATTGGGATGAGCCCATTCTCTTTCGTCATTGTGCTGATCAAATAATTAGAAGATGTGTCCCGGAAGAGGAGATGATTTCCATTCTTACTCATTGCCATACTCTTCATTGTGACGGTGACTTCGGACGAACAAGGACAACAACAAAAGTTCTGCAATGTGGGTTTTTATTGGCCTACATTATTTAAAGATGCTAGTGCCTTTGTCAAGAGTTGTGATCGTTGATGTAAAGTGCCATATTCTGTTACTTTGTAAAAACGTCCCTTATCTCATAAATAATTAGGAAAATACCACTTAACATATGAAATTTAGTGGGGCCTTGATAAAACATGCAAGTTGGGCCCAATAGTTTAAAATAAAAATAAAGTGTTCTTATGCAACGTTTAAAGAAAGATAAAAAAAATTAAGTCCCACTGGTAAATTAAAACTAAAGTCCATAACATGATCCTTTAAAACTCGACGCTTATGTTGATCATTTATTCGTCCATAGGATACCCCCATGCCATACACACCCAGATGTTGGAACTCCCCACATCACACCGCGTGCCAGAGAGAAACCCTATTTGTTACTTGAAAGGGGGAAAGTAAGGGGTGAACTAAAAGCCTAGTAAGGAAGTACAAACAAATACAACAACATTCAAGGAAACACAAGAAGAACATATTAGTATCGTAAAACTCATAGCATATCATACCATAACCATATCATATTCATTTCATAATCATATCGTATCACCTTTATAATCATAATCATAATCGTAATCATACATCATAATCACACATCATAATCATATTCTTTGTGATCATGACATCGCTATTGTCCATGTCTCATCTCGAGGTAACCAGCAAAAGCATAAAACTGGAAAGACCACATCTATGAGGTAAACAGGATTTCAGGTCCCCGAATAACCTCAGTGCATCCGCCCTATAAGTTACGTCATATCCTTAGTAACTCCTTTATTGTGTCGCGTTTAGCACGCTAGCAACCCTTTGCTTTTCATACATCATACAAACACATATAATCCATTTCACATCAAAACAAAGGAGACACATGTTGCATCATACTCATCATAACATTTCATGATAGAACTCCATTTTTCATATTACATGGTCTATCATCATACATAGCACATCATTTTCCTCACATCAAACAAATCTTACCATTTCATAGCATAAACATAGAAATTCTATCTAACTTCCTTACCTCAGGTCCAAGCAAAGCAAAAATGAGAAAAAATTCACAACGAGCCTATAACCATAATCAAACATCATCTCTTAGAATCACATAACAATAATCATGCCCAACACATATACCCCACGTGTGCATGGGCCATGCACATGTGGTACAAGTTGCCCAAAAATTCCAAACATATACATTTTCACATAAAATCATAAAAGAATAATGCTAATTCTACCTATTAACCCTTCATGGTTACAAAGTAATAATCATATATTTGAACAATAGGCACATATTTGAACAATAGGCATATATTTGAACGTAAAAATACATTTGCATGTGACATTCATACATGTGAGCATTCTTAAAATTTAATGTTTTAAAACGATAATTCCTACATGCTTATTTCTTGCATCTTCAAACAAAATTGAGCAACATAATTAAATTACCATTATTTATTTCTTTAAACTCTAAAGTTTGATTAAACAATTTAATACATTATATGTACTTTATAAAATAATTCATTTAGCTTTTTCCTAATTTCTCATAAAGCTGAGTCGTGTTGCTTATTTGTTCATGGTAATCCTATCACGAAGTCCATGGCTATGTCTTCCCACTTCCATTCCAAAATACTAAGCGGTTGCAATAAGCCTGCGAGTCGATGATGTTTCGCCTTCACTTGCTGGCATATAAGGCATTTGGACACATATTATGCTACGTCTTTCTTCATTCCTGGCCACCAGTATAATGTTTTAAGGTCGTGAGTCATCTTGGTCGACTCCGGGTGAACTTAGTATGGGGTTGTGTGTGCCTCTTCTAAAATCTTCATCTTAATCCCATAGTCATTTGGCACACACAACCATCCTTTATATCTCAAGAACCCATGTCCTAATATAGAGAAATTTGTAGTCTTGCCTTCTTTGACTGCAGCCATATGCGATACTAATTTTTCATAATGCCCTTGCCGGATTCGTATATCATCTAGTAAACTCTACTGGATGGACAAGTTAGCTAGTTGACCCATGACTAGTTCTATCCCGATGTTAATCAGCTCTTGCTGAAGCAACTTTTCAATTCCGAATAATGCTGCCAGATTTCAATAACTCTTCCGACTTAATGCATTTGCAACTACATTTGCTTTTCCTGGGTGGTATAGGATTTCATAGTCATAATCCTTTACTAGTTCTAACCACTTGTGCTGCCTCATGTTGAGTTCCTTTTGCGTGAAGAAATATTTTAAGCTCTTGTGGTCCATATATGTAACGCCTTGGATAGCCAAGACCACTACACTGTGTATTTATAAATGTGCAGAACTTGATAATCAAGTCATTTAGTTTTTTTTTTTTGAATAAAAGTATTGGACTTTATTGAATACTTTCTTCCAGGACAATAGCCAATACAGTAGAGGATAGACCCTCAATAGTCAAAACACGGTCAGCTATTACAGAGGCAGCCCTTGCAATTGCATGAGCAGCTCTATTAGCAGAGCGCTTTACAAATGAAATTGAAACCGAACCCAGCTCCTCACAGAGAAGCTTACAATCATCAATAATCCTACCAAAGTATGATTCCATAGCAATAGAACTTCGAAGAGCTTGCACACACAGAAGACTATCTATTTCGATCATCACATTCGGCCATTTCTTCCGCTTAACCCAGCTCAATACCTCTCGTATCCCGATCGCTCTGCTATCTCCGGCGAAACCACTCCCGATCGGCACGAAGAAATTGCTTCCACCACCTTCCCATCTTCGTCCCTGGCAACGCCTGCGAAGCTAAAACACTGAGAATCAATAAAGATTGCTGCATCTGTATTTATTTTTAGCTTTCCAACAGGCGGCTTCTTCCAAGACGAAACTCCATCTTCACCAGATAGGAACGAAGGCATAGGGGTCAGCTCCTTGTCTTGAGCTTGTATCCAGTTCTGAAGAGTGCAATCGGCCACATAGATAATCTCTTGGACAGACTCTTTTTTCTTCCTCCATACCCACTCATTCCGACGCCTCCATATGGCCCAACATAGCATAAAAAAGCGTCATCTCTGATCATCATTCAGTTGAAAGATAAAACCCCTAACCCATGCCTGAAATGAATCTGAACTTGGAGCTAATATATCGAAACCCAGCTGCTGCCAATAGGGCCAAACTAAGCGGCACCCAGCAAGGCAATGGGTCACCGACTTATTCTGTTCTAGGCAAAGGGGGCAGACCATTTCTACAGGGACATGCCTGATACGGAGTTGAACATTAGTGGGCAAACAACCAGATAGAGCTCTCCACATAAAATCCCTTACTTTGGGCGGAACCCGAGTCTTCCACATACTATTCTAGAAATTACGATCTAGTTCCGATGCTTCACCATGTTTGATTCTCTGCAGAGCTCTATAACAACTTCTAACTGTAAATCGTCCTGAGGTTTCAAATGACCAATACCAAGTATCTACTGTTCGATTTGGGCTGAGAGGAATACTAAGAATACATCCGGCATCTCTCTCATTGAAAACGTCCTTTACCAGCTCCTCATCCCATGCGAGGGAATCAACATGCAACAAGGAAGAAACTCTGGCTGAATTAAGCGAGGGATGAATTGTCGTGACCCATGGATTGTTTGGATCAGGCAACCAAGGTGCAGAACAAATATCAATATCACATCCATTACCCACACGGCACCTAACTCCCGACCGAACAGTTGCTTGAGCCTCAAATAGACTTCTCCAGATAAAACTTGGGTTAGATCCCAGATTCGCACTCAGAAAATTACTGTCTTTATAATACCTCGCCTGGAACACACGGCCCACCAAAGAATTGGGTCGACTAAGTAACCTCCACCCCTGTTTACTCAACATGGATAAATTGAACTTATGCAAATCCCTAAAACCCATTCCTCCCTGAACTTTATGTGCAGTCAAACGACCCCATTTCCTCCAATGAACCCCCCTGCCTCCAGATGAACTTGACTGCCACCAATATCTCGCCATAAGTTTCTCCATATCCTGACAAACGTTGAGAGGGAGTAGAAAGACATTCATCGCATAAGAGGGCAAAGATTGAGCCACCGATTTAATCAAGATCTCTTTGCCAGCCCTCGACAAAAAACGACCCTCCCATTGTTGTATCCTCTTCTTCATCTTGTCCTTGAGATACCCAAGTAAAGCGGATTTATTTCTCCCCATGGTATTAGGCAAACCCAGATAAAGACTAGTAGGCCCTGCTTCAGGAATGTCGAGAGTTGAACATATTGTTTCTCTCATCTCAGCTTTAGTGTTGGTGCTAAAATAAATTGAAGACTTTGAGCGATTTATTTGTTGTCCTGACGCTAGTTCAAATAGATGAAGCAAATCCTTTATTTGGGACGCTTCCTCCCCAGTGGCTTTACAAAACAAATAGCTATCGTCTACAAATAACATATGTGATATAACTGGAGCACCTCGCGCTACACTACAGCCCGTAATCCGCCCTTCCTGAACATATTTGGAGATCAATGCTGAGAATCCTTCTGCACAGAGAATAAAGAGATATGGAGATAGAGGATCCCCTTGACGCAAGCCTCTAGATGGAATAAACGCCTCCAAATTCTGACCTGTAACCGTGATTTTGTAAGAGACCTTGTGAACACACTGCATAACCAGATGTATCCAATACTCGCCAAACCCCATTCGTCTCATCATGGCTTCAAGAAAGTTCCATTCAATCCTATCATAGGCCTTACTCATATCGAGCTTTATTGCCATAAAGCCATCCTTCCCCGAACTCTTCCTTTTCAAATAGTGCATAATCTCAAAAGCAACCATGATATTGTCAGTTATAAGCCTTCCAGGGACAAACGCACTTTGGGTTTCTGAGATGACCATATCAAGTACCTTTTTTAATCTGTTAGCCATAACTTTTGAAATAATCTTGTATGCTACATTACATAACGCAATAGGTCTCAAATCCCCCATGGACTCGAGGGAATTCTTCTTAGGAATCAAGACGATGTTTGTGTCATAAAGGTAATCTGGGAGAACACCACTTGTAACGAAATCTTGAACCATTCTGATAATATCCTGACCAACGATGTCCCAGAATTTTTGATAAAAACCAGGAGAGAAACCATCTGGCCCAGGAGCCTTGTCAGGATGCATCTGAAACAAAGCCTGCTTAACTTCTTCCCCATCAACGCCAGCCACAAGACCACAATTTACCTCTTCAGATATAGACGGCTGTATACACTCCGTAACCACCTCCCAACTCGTCTGAGAGGCCGAAAAGATCCTCTTAAAATATTCTACCATCACCGAGCCCAAACCAGTCTCCCAGTCACGAAGGACTCCATCGTCATCCCTGAGTGCAACAATCTGATTCCGCCTCCTTCTCTTGTTAGCAGAAGCATGAAAATACTTTGTGTTTAGATCGCCCGCATTAAGCCACAGTTGCTTAGACCGTTGGCGCCAGTAAATTTCCTGTTGAGACAACACCTCAAAAAGCCGCTCCTGAGTCTCTTTATGTTTCTGAACCGAGATCACATCTCGCTGCCCCTGTGTGTTCTTCAAAATAGCTTTACACCGAGAAATCCTATGTTTGAAGCGACCTGTAATATTCCGACCCCACTTCGCAAGAGAAGAACTACAACACTTGATCTTCTGAAGTAGTGGATTCGAAAGAGGAGCTCCCCAAGTTTCCTTCACGATTTGACGGCATAAAGGGTCCCGAGCCCAAGCATTCTCATATCTAATTTGGTACATATACGGGGTTACCTTCCTACAACCCAAGTCCAACCAAATTGGGCTATGATCCGACGCCGAAGAGCCCATGTTATACAGGCGAGCTCTATCAAATAACGAAAACCAACTGTGAGAGACCAAAGCTCTATCCAATCTGACCTCCACCCAACTATCCGTCCCACGACCACGCTCCCATGTGAATTGATGACCTACAAGGGCCATATCTACCAGATTACATTCCTCAACCACCTCTTGGAAGCCATTAATCAACCAAGATGGATACGGTCGTCCACCTTTCTTGTCCCGATTAGAGAGAACATTATTGAGATCTCCCATTACACACCAAGGCAAAGGAGACATGTTCGCCAGATTTCTAATCTTCTCCCAAGTATTTCTTCTTAAATTGCGACTTGGCTCCCCATAAAACCCAGTGAGACGAAACTTGGGGTGCCCGCCTAATTGGACCTCCACATCAACAAGAGTAGCATCAAATCTAAGTAACGAGGCCTCATCTTGGAACTTCCATAAGAGTGCAACACCTCCACTATGCCCAGTACAATCCACCAAAAAACACCCCTCAAAACCAATAGCTCGTTTGAGCGCCTCCACTTTGTCCCTCTTACACAAAGTTTCACAAAGGAACACAATTTCGGGTTTCTTTTGACCAATTAAGTCTTTAAGGAATTGAATTACCCGTGGGTTCCCAAGCCCCCGGCAATTCCAGCTTATAATACTCATAATGCTCGGCGGGTCCCACTGGTGGAACCCGCCCCATGAACGTTTTTTGGAGATGCACCATCATTCACACTTGTCTCGCAGCCTTGAAGCTGTGTACCACCTTCAGCATGAGTAGCTTCTGTAGTTAGACGCCAAAAATGGACTAAACCCGGTGGGCCCACTTGAGTAACAACGGCCATATTCCCTTCTAACTGATCAGAGTGTGCACAGCCCATCACAGCAACAGTAGTGCCCATATTTTCATTGGGCCTCCAGCCCAAAGCACCCTCGGATCCACGACTTTGCATAAGCCCATCACCTTGGCCCAAGTCCATGCTATTCTCTTGGTCCACTCCTTCCAACTCAGCCATCCTACACCGTTTTGGGTCCACGAAAGTATACCCCATGGTCAACTCTTCTCTCTCTCCAATCACATCATTATTGGCAGCATATCCAACATTAACTTCAGAAAATTCTTGCCTATTTACATCCACTCCATGCACACGATCTCCCCTCATAACGTCCATATTTATTTCCATATTAGCACCACAATCTCCCCTCATAACTTCCATATCTCTTTCCATATTAGCACCACGATCTCCACTCTTTAATGCCATATCCTGCTCCATAACTGGTCCATAATTTACTCCATGATTAACGGAATCACGTGATCCCAGAGCAGCCCCTTCTCTCCGCAGACTCCCGGTATGGCGCTCTATACTGACCGGAATATTCCGATCCAATGGTTGATCAAGAGGACGGGCCATGTTGTCCCGTAACCATCGAGCACCGATCTGTTTTTGACCCCTACGTTCCGGAGCTCGCATGAACAGCCCATACGGTCTAGCCATATTCTCATCGCCTTCATCAAACATCTTGTGACAGAAATTCTCCGAGTGCCCCAATATGCCGCAAATGAAGCAAAACGTGGGTAGACGTTCATACTTAAAGTTGGCCCAGAAAAAATCAGTTTGGGACGTGAAAACCTTCATACGGCGCTTCAATGGTAACTCAACATTAATCCGGACCCGAACTCGAAGATACTCACGCCATATACCCGTATAGTTTTTTGGACAAGATTCTACAAATTGCCCCATATAAGCTCCACACGCCTTGAGTACCCGATCTGACATAAACCCCGACTTAAGATCATAGACCTGCACCCATATTTCAAGCATATTGAGTTCAACCGTGCGGGGGTTTCCTCCCAAACTCAGCCTCTCCAATATCAGCGGCGTTCTATTGAAAGTCCACGGCGAGCCTGCCATCACCCTCTTAACATCCAGCTCATGGAAAAACTGGAAGAGATATCTATTTTGCTCGAGCTCCTTGACAAACATACCTTTCACCGGGCGCCAGAGAGACGCCATAACGTTTCTGAAAGAGTCATAATCCGTTGAGCGTTCATACAACAATCTTCCCACCAAACACCATCTCGTATCAATATCATCATCATTGTCCACGAAACCATCAAAAGCTAAGCCCCTCTCATTCTCATCACCAATCTGCAACTCGTCCCACCTTGCCCCGAGAAAATCCATGTTCGAACTAGATGAAGCCATAACAAAAACCCACACTCTTCGCAAAGACGAAAGATCGACAAAACAAAACACTCTCAAAACATGTCATACGACAAGACTTTGATTTTTGTTCTATCAAGTCATTTAGTTAGAAACATGTTACTAGAACTTCAATTGAACTAGGGTTAAAAGATTTTGGTCACAAAAGTTGCATTTCATATAATTAACATTTTAGTACATGGGATCCAAAAAGAAATAGCGTTTAAAAGACAGTTTACAAAATTTCAGGTTAAACGTATAGCTACTAGGCACTCTAAGGGCAAAACAGACATTTAGGCTTTTCCCGTCCTATACCACTCCTCGGCCGTGACGGCCGATCAGCTGACTATGTACATTCAGCCTCAAAGCTCTCCCACTTAGGACTGGTCCACTTTACCCTTGCCTTTACCTGCACCACGTAGCACCCGTGAGCCAAGGCCCAGCAAGAAAACACAATAACAGAGCATAATCATCAATCAAACAATTAGTTAATTCATACAGTGTAAATATACACTCAACAGTCCAAGACATGCATATAATCAGGCATTCAGCATACCAAGCTTATCAATTATCATTAACAACCAATTCACATATAACAATCAGGGTCAACGCCCTTAAGTCGTACCCCTTATTTATCCAACTGACTCTGGCTCGCTTAAACCGAGCTCAGTGAATATCAAGCTGTCCTCAGCTACCAGTAGCCGAGCCGCGCCCTGTGCACAAATATTGATTCCGGCACTCTTAGGTCATTTATCACATGTCCAATGGCATAATACCATCTATGACATCATACAGATAAAGGGAGCTTTAGTCCCAACATAATCACATAACCGGGTGTAGTTTTCTTACCTTTGAATTCCAGTAGCTTTGATCAATGATGACAACCCTCAAGCACGATCCCTTCCGAGCCTTAGCGTACACCTAGTCACGGTCACAAGTTAGAACCATTACCAAACTTCAATCCCAAAACCTAACCTCAGAACCAATCCTGAGCCCTCGGGAAGCCCTAATTCCACCAAACGGGGTGGTGGAATCAAACCCCGAGCCCCCAGGCAAAAACCCTAAGAAATAACCTAAAAACCCCCTTCTGGAAACAGGGTAGCGCTACAGCACCATAAAGAAGGTACTATAGCGCTACAAGCAAAGCCAACAGGTTCCCAGAACACAAGGCCTAGTGCTGTAGCGCCCAAAGGCTAGCGCTACAGCGCTAGTCACAGCACAACCAACCGTGTTTTTTTCTTCCTTCAATTTTCCCCGAGCCAAACCTCTCCAAAACTCATCCAAACTTCAACCAAACATCAAAACAAGCCTACCATCATCTATAGCTCACCCCATAAGACCCAACCATACAAAACTCAACCACATGCACCCCAAAATAAAGAAACTACCATTATTGATCTTGAAACTCAAAAACTCAACAGAACATAAAAAAGACTTCAGAATTCATGTGACCAAGCCAGAGTTTCTTACCTTCAATGGAGAAATTCAACCTTAGACTATCCTCCACACTTCCTTAGCTTCCATCCTCAAGACCTCAACCTTAATTCCCTAGAATTCCCATCATAACTCAACTCAGAAATCCATTTCAACATCAAAAACCAGAAACTGAAAAACAACCTTAAAACCTTACCTCAAATGGATGAATAACTTCTGCTAATTCCTCAAGCCAAATCAAGGACCCTAGTGTTGAGCCTTAGCCTAAGCCTTCTCTAAATTTTAGCTCCAAATTTCGTCAAGAAATGGGGAAGAAGACCTAAACCGATAGAGAGAAAAGGGACTTCTGTTTTTCCTTCTTTCCTTTTCTTTTCCTTTTGTCTCTTTCCTTCCTTCAGACTTCTAAAGTTTTCTACACATTCCACTAAAGCAATAAAGCCAAAAAAAATACTTATCTCTGGTTTAAACAAAATGAGCAATTTTCCCTCCCATATATCCTAAGCCTTTAAATCAATCTAGGGGCATTTTGGTCACTTGCTCCCAATTCCCGCTAATTCCTCGAGCGTCTCTAATATTTATCGCTTACATCCCGACACCTAACTAGTCACCAATTATATTCCTCAATATCAAATAATATCCAGTATACTTCTCAAATTCCCAGAAATACCCCCAAGCTCGCCCCGAGCCAGGTATAAATTCCCACCGTGACTTTTTCGCTAGACCGTTCACTAGGATCGCCTCGAGTCACAAGTTACAAATATATCCACATAATAATGTGGTCTCAACAATTTATCACAAATATTTACATTTATTCCCTCAACGGGCCAAAATTATGAATATGCTCTTATAACCTAATCAGGGCCTACATGCATACTAATTCACATAGTCATGCATCACATATATCCAAATAATCATATAAACATGCTTTTAATCATTTAAATCCCATATAATCCAGTTATACCCTCCCGGCACATTAATCAAGGCCCTTAAGCCTTATTAGTAAATTTGGGTCATTACAGTATAAATCTCACACCGTTCTCCATAAAGATAGTGGCGCCCAAAGACCACCGCTACCAACTCCATATCCTGTGTTGGATAGTGTTGCTCATATTCCTTTAGCTGCCTTGAGGCGTAGGCTATCACTTTGTCATTTTTCATCAGCACACAACCTAAGCCTTGCTTGGATGCATCACAGTATACTACAAACTTATTGTTGGGTGTCGGTACACAAAGTACTGGTGCTGAGCATAATTTATCTTTGAGCAACTGGAAGCTTTCTTGACATTTATCTGTTCAGTTGAACTTTTGCTGTTTATGAGTCAGGTTGGTAAGCGGAGTGGATATCTTAGAAAATCCTTCTACAAACCTCTGATAATTGCCTGCTAGCCCGAGAAAACTTCTAACCTTTGATGCATTTTTAGGACTTGGCCAATCCTTCACAGCCTCTAATTTAGTTGGGTTTATTGTGATTCCATCCTTGGATACTACATGGTCGAGGATCGCCACTTGCGATAGCCAAAATTCACATTTCTTGAACTTGGCATAAAGTTGATGCTCCTTTAGTCGCAGCATGGTCAGTCTTAAATGTTCCTCGAGCTCGACTTCGTCCTTGGAGTACACCAAAATATTGTCAATGAACACTACGATGAATTTTTCCAAGTAATCCTTGAAAACCAGATTCATTAAGTCCATAAATGCGGCTAGAGCGTTGGTAAGACCAAAAGACATAACTAGGAACTCGTAATCTCTGTATCATGTCCTAAAAGTTTTCTTTGGTATATCCTCTTCCCTTACTTTGAGCTGGTGACAACCAGACCGTAGATCAATCTTTGAAAATGCAGTCGCTCCTCGGAGTTGATCAAATAAGTCATCGATATGGGGTAGCAGGTACTTGTTCTTAATTGTCACTTGTTTAACTCGCAGTAACTGATACACATCTGCATGCTTCCATCCTTCTTTTTCACAAATAGAACCAGTGCCCCCATGGCGAATGGCTTGGTCTAATGAATCCCAAGTCTAAGAGCTCTTGTAACTGCATTTTCAACTCCTTGACTTTGGTAGGTGCCATTCAGTATGGTGCCTTTGAGATCGGCTTGGTTCACGGTACTAATTCGATTGTGAAGTCAATTTCTCTAGTAGGGGGTAACCCTAGTAAGTCATCAGGAAATATCTTTGGAAATTCCTTTATAATGCAGACGTCTCCAACCTTTAATGGTGTTTCTTGTGCCACATCTATGATGCTTTCTAAGAATGTGTGACATCCTTTCTCTATCATCTTCTGAGCTTTGAGAGATAAGATAAGCGGTATTCGTAATCCTGAAATCTTTCCCATAAAACATTGTTTCTCACTGTCAAGAGTTTCGAACGTCACTTGCTTGCGTCTACAATCGATGGTTGCGCCATGCCTTGCTAGCCAGTTCATGCCCAATATTACATTGAATTCCTTGATCTCTAGCTCTATAAGGTCTCCTTCTAGTTCCATGCCCTCAATTTTTATCGATACTCCTCGTACTATTCGTGATGATAGAACTACTTCGCCCGAAGGCAGTTCCGTAACAAACCTAGTTCTAAATCTTTCACAAGGTTTGTCTAATTTTTCTATCATTCCTAACGAGATATACGAGTGTGTTGCTTCCGAATCAAACAATACTGAACATATATTATCGAGGATAGGAAGCTGACCTGTGACCACTTTGTTACTAGCTTCAGTTTCTCCCTAGTTCAAAGCAAAGACTCTGGCTAGAACCATCTTGTTGTCCTTCTTTTCTTCTTGTTTGATATGTGGACAATCCTTTTTCCGATGACCTTCCTGGCCACAATTGAAACAACCCTTGGTGTTTGCACGACACTCCCCAGAATGTCTTTTCTGGCATTTGGAGCATTGGGGGTATTCTACATAACCCGACCTATTATTACTGTTATTAGTCCGTGCTCTTTTGTCAGCGTCAGCTTGCTTATTATCAGGATACTTTCTTTTCTGCCCATTATTGCTATGCTGGTTGTTGTTGTAATTTTGTCCATACTTCGTCTGATTCTACTGCTTGGGTTCAGACTTGCTTGCCTCCTCCTTACTAACAATTTCTTGGAGCCTTTCCGCCTCTATAGCCGTTTGTAGGACATCAACGTAAGAAGTGGTTCCTGGGTTTGCAAGCATGACTCCTAACTCAATCTTTGGTCTGAGTCCCCTGGTAAACTTGGTAACCCTCAAGTAGTCGGTTGGGACCAAATCTGGTGCGAACTTGGCTAGACAATCAAATTGTCGAGCGTACTCGACTACCGTTAAATTGCCCTACTTCAGACTAGCAAATTCTTCCACCCTCGTAGAGATGCCACTCGAGTTGTAATAGTTTTTGTGAAATAGCTCCACAAATCTAGCCCAAGTCATGGTGGTGACATCATGAGTCTGCTATACCAAATCTCACCAGATTCTAGCATCCTTTTTCAGTAGAGAGGAAACACAGGATATGTGATCCGCATTGCCGAGGTTCACGTGTGCTAGAATAGGCTCTACATTCCGGAGCCATTCTTCAGCCTCAAAGGGGTCGGTTGTCCCTTCAAATTTTGGAGCGTGCTGCTTACGAAAATGCTCGTAGATTGCCTCTTTGTATTGAGCTGGATAAGGCACATAGTATGCCACCGGCCATCCCCCATATAGGTATCCTACATTCTGCCCTTGTTGGGGTGCTTGAGCCGCTGGCTAAGGCTGAGGCTGAGTCTGCGGCTGAGGTTGTAGCTGAGGTTGTTGTCATTGTTTCTGCAACAATTCTTCCACTTGTTGCCGTAACCAGATAATCCCAGTGGTGTGATCAACCAGAGGTGGTGCATTTCTATCAGCAGTAGCATTGGTAGCACGCGTTCCCCTTCTTCGGACTGGAGGGGCTTCATGAGTCTCGTTAGCCGTGCTGGAGGCATTGCTGTTCATGCGTGCAGACCTTCGTAGCGATATCTTCAGTAAAGTTCTAAAAGTTGAGAAAATATGTTAGAACTTACCCTAATATTTTCTGAGACAAAACTTAGTCTAAACAAACATAACTAAGACCTATTTCTTATGAAAAATTATGTAAGCCTTCTTTATAAATTAGGGTGTGTTTCTATACTTAGAACTTAAGCGATCTTTATTATTTTCTAAGTCTGTTTCTAACCATCCTTTATGACTTAATTCTCAGGCTCGAAACTCGTCGTTATTCCAAAGTTAACCATATTGAGGGAGGGCTGGGATCAATAATATCGTTCCCACTACTATGTCCCCCTAAATTCTCAATACAGAAACTGGTCCATTGATTTGTATCCACCCTCACTGAACTCAGTCATTATTTATTGAGTTTATTCTAAATTTATTATGATTGTAAATAAAATCAAACTCATACATGCCATTCAAAAATAACAACTTTATTCATTTGGAAAAAGATTTTCACTTATTACAATCATAAATTCAAAATAAATAAAGAAACTATACTAATAATAACTAGGGTAAATCTCTAAAAATCAAGATCTTCTACATCTGACCCTTCATATAATATATCATCATTTATTTCTTCATAATCATCATTATCATGAGCCTTGAAACTACCTCGGGGAATATTCATTAGGATATTATGCTTTTGTTCATTAGTGAATTGAAACTCAAACCTATAAGTAAACCTAAGTATGAGAAAATAATATCTCATGGCTACTGGTAAATCATCTTCATCATCCACAGTCTCCCATAATTCTTCCAATTTTGAAACTACAGTAGGAAAATCCTTAAAAAGCCTAATTACTAGGACATATTGTTCCATGGCTCTCATCATAATTTGCCTATTGATTTGGCAGTGAACTATCTCCTTGTGAAAGTTGACCAATCATTGAGTGATTCTTTCTAGCACTCCTACTGTATCCCTTGGCTCTCTAACCCTTTTCAATGCATTAATGGCTCGATTATCATGATAGGTCAAAGCTCCATTCATTTTGACTAAAAACATAATGACTAAAACGTTAGCTATTAATATAAACATAATATTCATAACATAAACACTTACACTGGCGGTTTTATCCGGAGCTTTTGCGTGTGTATAAAGGAGAACTTCTTGCATATGAACCGTGGCTCTGGTACCAACTGTAATGACCCGACTAACTTACAGACCTTGGACCATTAAAAACTACTAATCTTAACTACTATTTTGGAATACATACATAAAATAATATAACTTTATTATAAAATCCAAAATACGAGATCCCATTGTTTTACACAAAATCATAAAGAAAACAGAACCTTTAATTAATTGTTCAAATACTAAATGCGGAAATAAAACATAAATACATAATTAAAAAATACTTGAAACAAAATGTCATCCTCGATCTTTCGCATCAGTCCATTCATTCAGTTCTCGCCCAATACACATGCCAAAGCTATCATGAATCCATTTCGCCTTCCAAGCTTAGTTTCCTGCACCATCTAAAATACAAAGGAATGAGCCTAATGCTCAGCAAGAAAAATCAACTAACACATATCATAAATCATAAGACTAAAAACATAAATCATAAAACATATGACGTAAAACATAAATCATAAAACATAGGACTACAATATTAATGGCCATTAACTCATTACCATAGTATGTGATAGAAACCATTTAGGTCCTCTTGCTACTATTCGAGGTAGGATTAAACCCAATATAGTATATGATAAACCATATAGGTCCTCTTGCTACTATATGAGGAAGGTTAAATCATAACTATAGTCTAGGATAATGATAAAAATCTTGGGATTTGCTTATTTTCTATCTAAGTAACTATATTTCCCAAGCGACTACAACATATAATTTATACATACATACACATATCATATAAACATAATCATAACACATATAATCTAACATATTTTCCTTACCAAAAACTGGGATATTGGAGACAAGAACGGGATTGAAAACTCCTAAAACTAAACAGTAAAAATCATAAGTTTTCTAAAGAAATGAGGATGAAAAAGAAGATCTAAACCATCAAGATAAGAACTTATCGAAAAACCTTAAGTTTCAAGAAACTCAAACACCTAACCAAAAGCTATTACAACAAGTTAGGATTTGGAAGAAAATGAAAAGAATAAGAGGAACTATAATGAACTAAACCTGAAGATAAAGAATACCTTAGATAGACTAAAACTTCGATATACACCTCAATACTGAAATATCACTCTATCTTACTTCCCAAGTGTTTAGAAAAGCTTAGATTGGAAAGCTTTTTAACCCCAACACCCTAGTGTTTCTCTCTAAAATGATCATAGCAACTTGGAGGCTCTGAAGAATGATTGAATGATGAAGCAAATGGCTGAGTGAAAGGTTCTATTTATAGAGTTCAAGGAGTGAAACAAAATCCTTTTAAAATGAATAAATAATTGAATAAAAATTGAATTTTCTGCTCAACAGATGCCCAGAACTCAGTCCAAAACGTTCAAGAGAAAGTCCAAGTTGTTGAGGGCTGTTTCTAGCTTGGATTCCACGGACTTTCAAAATATGTATGTGGAGCCGATATATCTCCCCTATAGGCGATATATTGCCTCCCCCATTTTCCTGAGCCTCTGTGGTTTCATTTGTGCGAAGTTGACATGTTTTCCGTATCAATCATAGGCGATATATCGACTCTTATAGCTGCGATATATCGACATACGCTGATATATCAAACATGTTTTTGCACACTTTCAACACTCTTGAAGTTTGTTTAAACAACTTTGACTGAGTAAAACGTAATCCTAACAACTGAGGGAAGGTTCTAGACTTCCTAGGTTTATCCTTTATTAATTCATTCATCTAAAATCTTTAAATCCTTAATAAACATGCACGTGACAAGTGTCAGATTCTTAATTATTCTATCTAAACCTTAGGTTATAATAAATATCATTTCTAGGACCAGCTATATTAATCAAACCTTATGTTAAAATTAATATTTCTAAAATATAGGCTAAACTTATAAAATCCATAACTATCTCTTTGAGTTTCCAACTAAATCCCAGCTTGAACCAATAACCAGAAAAACAAAAATACTACATCACAAGCTACTACTATCTAGCTAAGTGTGGGGGTACTTCAAAGTGTGGGGGTGTCTTGCATATTGCAAGAAAAACGAACCTAATAGAACAAAGTTAGGTTCAAGAGCCATAAAATGTGCTTTTGTTGGTTATGTCAATAATAGTAAAGCTTATAGGCTATTGGATTTAAAATCTAATATTGTGATTGAATCTAGAGAAGTTGAATTCTTTGAGAACACATTATGTGACAACAATTCTCAAGCTTCAACATATCGAAAGGAGAATTTGTTATATGAGAACAATTCTCAAGCATCTACATCCAAAAATGATTCTCAAGAGGAGAAATCTCAAAGGAATGTAGAGCAACCCATTGAACTTAGAAGAAGTCAAAAGGTTAGAAAGGAAAAAAGTCTAGGATTGGATAAGATAGATTCTCAACGGATGTCTTTCTACATGGTAGAAGGAAATAGAGAAAAAGTCATTAGGAAAATTTCTATTGTACTTCTTGTTGAGGATGATCCTAAGACTTGTAGAGAAGCCATGCAATCAAGAGATAGTGCGTTTTGGAAAGAAGCCATCAATGATGAGATGGATTCCATTCTTTCAAACAACACTGGGGAATTGGTAGACCTCCCACCAGGGTCTAAGCCAATTGAGTGTAAGTGCGTGTTGACGGTGAAACTTCGTCAATGAAATTAGATCGGAAAACTCAAAGATAAGTATGGAGGTATTTAGATAAGAACTTAGAATAAACGTAAGGGAAAGTAAACACAGATCAACAATGGAGTAAGCCTTTGTATATTTCTCAATAGCCTCATTGTACAATGAATTTTTCAACCCCTTTGCTGGAGGGGTGAAAGTCTATTTATATTGGAACTCTAATGGCTCTAGATATATAGTGGTCCCAAGGGACAAGATTGTACATAGGTACATTGTCAGGGTTATGGCACAGGTCGTACTGGTGTTGAACAAGTGGTGGTCGGCTCAAGTACATGTCAGGTGCCTACAAAAGTACTCCTACATTGGTACCACATTACACCTCCACAACTTGTCAGGTACGGACCTCATAACATGCTGAGGTAGTCTTTACCATGTACTATTCTTGTACTGCCACTACCTGTCTAGCGTGGACACCGTATCCGTACTCTAACTCTTCTTGGTCTACAAGTTCATTCCGTATCTCTTCTAACCTCATGTCGGATCGTTGTTAGGCCCTCCCTGACCTTCCTCAAATGCATGTTCAAGAGGCCCTTGACTCTATGTCTTGTGAGACTTACAGGGATAGCGGTACCCCGCTGGTGGCACTTATCTTAGGAAGAGGGGGAAGGCCTCTCCAATGAGGCCTGCTACATGTGCAGTGAGGCATGGTGCCTACGTATGAGATTATGATCTATCCTTGCGAGACCATCGCTTTGCAACCTTCATGAAAGAGGCCATTGGTGTGTACTCCATGTGGTGTGAGACCCTCGGGTGCGTGAGGTGCGAGACACTTGGCTTTGCTATGCGAGGTTGTACGAGGGTGCGAGGCTCAGCGTGGGCGAGACTCCTCGTGGTGCGAGACCCTCGGGTGTGCGAGGCGCGAGATACTTGGCCTATCTATGCGAGGCTGTATGAGGGTGCGAGACTCCTCGTGGTGTGAAACCCTTGGGTGTGCAAGGCGCGAGACGCTTGGCCTCGCTATGCGAGGCTGTATGAGGGTGCGAGGCTTAGCATGGTGCGAGACCCTCGGGTGTGTGAGGCGCAAAATGCTTGGCCTCGCTATGCAAGGCTGTACGAGGGTGCGAGGCTTAGCGTGGTGCGAGACCCTCGGGTGTGCGAGGCGCGAGACGTTTGGCCTTGCTATGCGAGGCTATACGAGGGTGTGAGGCTCAGCGTGGTGTGAGACTCCGCGTGGTGCGAGACCCTCAAGTGTGTGAGGTGCGAGATACTTGGCCTCACTATACGAGGCTCTACGAGGGTGCAAGGTGCGAGATACCGCCTGGGGGATTTGGGGGTCTGAGGCGCAAGTCAAAGTGCACCTCGTTGTGCGAGACCCTTCCCGAGGCATGGACCCAGGTGCATGAGGCGCCTAAGCGAGGCCATGTCTTGCGAGATGCATGTAGGCAAGGCGAGGCGTGTGACACCCTTGGCACGCGGCGCACCTCTGGATGCGAGACTATCCCTCGCAAGGCTCATGAGACGCAAGGTGGGCTCGTGGGTCATTGGTGCGATACACCCGCAGCACCCCAGGTGCCTCTTCGTGAGATGTGGGTGATAGGATTGCGAGACGGAGGGTCTCGCGAGGTGCTTGGGTACTTGGTGTCCTTTGCATGTAGATAGGTGTATGCCTCGGGTGTCTTTGGCAACGCTTACGCATGTGAGTGCATCTTGACCCATGAGCATGTCAACCTCGCGCGGGCACGCCGGACCTCACTATTTGAGGGCCTTATGCACCTATCCTCTTGCAATATTTATATTAGCCCCTTAGCTTAGCAGGGCCAAACCTGTAGAGTCCAAGAACTTTACTTAGCTAGTTAGATAGTAGTAGCAATAGTAATAGTTGTAGTATTTTTATGACTGTGGATTTTGGTTCAGACCGGGATTTAGTTGGACACTCGTAGTAACACTTGTAGATTTTCTAAGTTTAACCTATAGTTTAAGAATATTAATTTTAACCTAAGGTTTGATTAATATGACTGATATTGATGGTGATATTTATTATATTATAAGGTTTAAATAGACCCAATAAGATAGTAACACTTGTCATATGTATGTTTATTGAATAATTAAGTATTTTGAGGAATAAACTTATTAAGAGTAATATTTGAATATCCTAGGGTCTGTCAGCAGCTTTGAAATTGTTTGAGGACTTAGTCAAGGCTATTTACTCAATTCAAATTAGGCTAAAAAAGTGTAATTTCATGTTTAATATTTCAGCGTATGCCGATATATCGCAGCTATAGGGGGCGATATATCACCATACGGGGATACGAAAAACACGTAACTTCGCATGGCCACCTCGACGAGCCTTGGGCATATTAGCCCAGGCGATATATCACCTACTAGGGGCAATATATCGGCTCATTTGAAGGATTTTTGAATGTTTTTAAATCCGAGTTCATTTTAATCTTTAACCTCTTGATAAGTCCAGCATCTTTCTGACCGAGTCTTCAGCCTCTGCTGAACGATAATTCAAATATTTTCACTTAAAAAGTCATTATTTTATTCAAGTTAAATGAAGATCTTTTCATTCTTGAACTCTATAAATAGGGCCTAGTACCCAGCCATTTATTCATTCATCAAGCTAAGTTCAGAGTCTGCAAGCTGCTAGGTTATTTTTGAGTGCTTAAACACTTGGGTTGGGAATATAAGCTTTAACTTTATAAGCTTAATAAACACTCGGGAAGTAAGGTTCGTAGTATTTTTCAGTTCGAGGTGTAGTTCGGTTATAGAAGCATTCGAGGTATTCATTATTCTGGTTCATTTCTGTGTTATTCTTATAGTTTTCTACTCAAAATCCTAACTCTATTCTTTATTCTTGGTTAGGAAATCTAAAATCTTGAACGTAAGATTTTTGGTAAGTATATTCTCGATGGTATAGTTTGTCCATTCTTTTCATCCCTTTTTCTTTAGTATACTCACCTTTCTTTGATGGTTTTTAGGAGTGTTCCAAAGTCCCAATCCTGTTCTCATATCTCGATATATTTGGTAAGGAAAATAGGATAGGATTTTATATGTTATGTTATATGTTATCTTATGATTTATGTGTTATGTTATATGTTATATTATGTATGTTTGTAGACTTGGGCATATGACTTGTATAACTAACAAGCCCCAATAAATTTATGGGCATATGACTTGCTTAGCTAGCAAACCCCACAAATCTCATGGGCATATGACTTGTTTAGTTTACGAACCGCAAGTAGTAATGGCCATTATAGTATATGTGACATATGTTTATGATATGTTTTAGTATATGTTGTGATATGAATTTAATGTATATGATTTATGTTTTAGATTTTACTCGTTGGGCATTAGGCTCATTCCTTTATGTTTATATGTGCAGGAAATTAGCTATGGCGGCGGAAAGGTTCTTGGCAGCTTGGAGGTTGTGTATTGAGGCAGGATGGAATCGGTGGATTGAGCGTTCGATTCGAGGATGAAGTCGCTTCTTAGTCTTTTAAAAATTATGCTTTATATGTATTTTTCGCACTTTATTTTGTAATCCATTTATTTAAAGTTATGTTATGTTTTTATTTTAAAAACAATGGGATCCCATATCCTACTTTAAATTTTATGTAGTTTAACATTTGTCTTACAAGTTTTAATGAAGTTATGATTATTTCACTTGTGAGTTTTATTAAAGATTAGTGTCTATGTATAGTACTCATTAATGGTCCAAAGTCTAGAGTAGTTGGTTCATTACAGTTGGTATCAGAGAAACGGTTCATTCGCATGAAGTTCTCCTCGATACACACACTCAAAGCTCTGAATCTGACTGCCAAGTAAGTATTTAAGTTATAGTTATTATGCTTATATGTATAGCTAACGATTTTAGCATTTATGTTTTCAGATAAGTATGAACGGAGCATTATCCTATAAGGATATCTGAGCCATTAAGGCTTTAAAGAGAATAAGAGAACCGAGAAACACCGTAGGAACACTAGAGAGAATCACTCAGAGACTGCTTTTGTTCCACAGAGAAATAGGTCACCTTCAAGAATCTAAGCAGATCATGATGGGAGCAACGGAACAATACATTTTAGTGATTAGACTATTTAGAGATTTTCATCCCGTAATTGTAGCCTTAGAGGAAATATGGGAAACAATGGATGATGAAGATGAACTGCCAGTAGCAATGCGATATTACTTTCTCTTAATTAGGTTCACTTCAAAATCAAAATTTCAGTTTACAAATAAGCAAAAGCATAGGATTTTTACGAACCTTCCTCGAGGACATTTTGAGGCACATGATAATGAAGACTAGGAAGAGTTAGATGATGATATGCTAGATGAAGGATCAGATATAGAAGATCCTGATTTTTAGAATAGTTAGTTTCATTGTTTGTTTTATTTATTGTTTGTTTTATGGTTGTAATTAGTGAAAACTCTTTTCCAAATTAATATCATGTTATTTTGTTATCATGTATGAGTTTGATTTTTATTTCGCAATCATAATAGATAATAAATAAAATAAATAATGACTAAGTTCGGTGAGGGTGGATACAAATCAATGAACCAAGTTTCTATATTGAGAGTTAAGGGGCCATAGTAGTGGGTACGATTTTACTGATCCAAGCCCTCCCTCAATATGGTTAACTTTGGAAAAAAGATGAGTTTCGAGCCTGAGAATTAATTTATATAGGATGATTAGAAACAGACTTAGAAATAATAAAGATGGCTTGTTTTTCTAAGTATAGAAACCCATTTACTCATGTGTCTTCTTAAATGGCCAGTCCCTTTAGATGATTCACCAACAAGGATAGATTTGCAATACTTACATTTAGCCTTTTTCACTTGTTTTCCATCCTGAACTTGCCATACATCCTCAAAATGCTCCCACACAATTGATGTATGTCTTTTCTTTCGCTTGGCCATGCTTGTTGTACTTTCTCCCGTAATAGTATTACTAGCATCATCAACACTTTCAGAATGTGTTGGAATAGCTAATAAATCATTTTGTGCTTCATTTAGATTTACAGCTGTATTAGCCAACATAATGCCTATAAAAAAGAGAAATATGGAATAAATATATATAAATATCATCATATATTACCACAAATATCATCATCCAATCAAACTATAAGAGTTGCTCATCTATAAATAAGACAAAGCTAGCTCAGATCATTTTGAGGTCTTGAGCCATTTTTTTTTTTTTTATCTATTTACAATATGAACAAAAGAAAACAAAACTATAAAAGAGTCAGCATGCACAATAATATTATTAAAGAATATGAGAAAGTAAGAAGTAAACAAATTGATATGAGGAAATGGGCCTCAGGAACAAATGTCCTCTTCAAGTAAAATATAAAATGAACTCCTTTTAGCACCAAGCTGATTAGAGAAATGCTACTAATGCCATGAGAGGTCATTGGAGAGCATATCAAATATGAGTTTGATATGATATGAAAATGTGTATAGTAATATTATTAAAGGTAGTAGTTGTAGTTTAGCAATCTTTTGTTCATCAATATCTGGATTGTGTTTTAAAAAAATCTCATACAAAATAATAAAACTGAGTAGGCACTACATAGTCCATATGATATTATGTCAAAGTAGTTAGTCTAGTTACATGTTAAATTTTTAATATGCCTCTATAGAGCTACAACCTGGATGAAGCTTCATGAAACTTTTAATCTTCATCTCTTTCCTAATCTCTTTTACACGTACCCACTGACCTTTAATTTTATTTCTATTATTTTTGTTCCTTCATTTGAATTTAAGGGAAAAAAAATTATTTGGATTAGTAGCATAGAAATATTCAAGAAAGAAATTTATATGCAAAACTTGCAAGTTTTAGCAACATAATTTATTGATTTCAAAATATGACTAGAACAAAATACCAAAATAGAACAAAAAATCAATTGATTTCAAATCACAAAAAAAAATCAGTTCATATTCATGAGTGAGGGAGACAACGTGTTTACCTTGCTTCCGCCCCGTGCATCTAAGAGAAGAGAGGGAGATAGAGCTGCCCAGCCCCAGCTGTGCCGTGAATCAAAGAGAAGAGCGAGAGACAGAGCCCTGCCTACTGTTGTCGTGCATCTAAGAGAAGAGAGAGTGAGAGAACTGCCCTGCCGTGCCTGTTGCTGCCGTGCATCAAAGAGAAGAGCGAGAGAGAAAGAGCTATTGCTGCTCTGCTGCCGCCGTGCATCTAAGAGAGAGAGAGAGAGTGTAAGAGTAAGTGATTGACTGTTTGAACGAACCAAGAGGGAAGGAGGGAAGGAAGTGATTAGATGAAACCCTAGGGCCTTTTTAATGGGCTGCAATTGGAATTTGGATTAGGCTTAATTTTAGGATAAAATCATCAAAATATGATATTTTTACATACTATAAAAAAATGATGATATAATAATAATTTTTTTATTTATTTGAGTTTAATTCGGGCTTTTTGTGTGCCGTGCTTTCGGGTTTTTATATTCGTGCTTACGTGTCGTGCCTTTGGGCTTATCGTGCCGTGCCGTGCTAAGCCCATGTCGTGCCGTGCCTGGCCCAAGCCCATATTTTTTCGTGCCGTGCCTAGCCCAAGCCCATATTTTTTCGTGCTGTGTCGTGCTCGTGCCTCCCGGGCTCGTGCCGTGCTAGAAAGCCCAGCCTGTATTTACAGCTCTAGCTGTGGTAGAGACTCTCAGTATGTTTAAGATGCCCACACTTCTGAATTTCGACGGGTATGGTGACCCAGTATCTCATGTCAACAAGTTTGAGATACAGATGGACATTCAAAAAGTGTCTGAAGACGCTCGGTGCAGGATCTTCCCTGCAACACTTTCTGATGCTGCGCAGGAGTGGTTTTTTAAATTCCCTCTGGTAAGTATTGTATCTTGGGAGATGTTCGTAAAGGAGTTTTATAGACAATTCTATGCAGGTCGTGTGAACCCAACTGAGGGAAACCAGCTGGTTGAGATACGCCAGCAAGAAGGAGAACCACTGAAAGATTACATCCAACGCTTTATGCGGGCAGGCGCTGGAGCCAAAACATTGGGAGATAAAGGTAAAATGATGGCCCTAACTGTAGGAGTTAGGCGTCGTATGCCTCTGTGGATTAGCCTCAGGAAGCATGGGGTTAAGACTACCCAAGAATTCTTGGATCGAGCTGATCGATACATCAAGCTCGAAGATGCCATCGCCAGCGAGGGAAAAACCCCAAGCAAAGATAAGGGGACTGAAGACCACGCCAAAGCCGCCAATGGGTCAAAACCCAACGGCAATGGTAAAGGCAACGGGAATGGCAATGGCAACGGCAAAAATGGGGGGAAGAGACCCCATAATGAACCTTCTACCTCCGAGAATAAGCACGCTAAGGGCAACCGTTATGAGCCACGGTTCACTAACTACACTGCCCTTGTCGAGTCTCGAGCAGAGGTGTATCAGGCCACGAGTTCCAGTGTGCCTTACAAAAGACCTGCTGCCATTCGAAAGGATATTTCGAAAAGAGATACCACCAAGTTTTGTCGTTTTCATAACGACTACGGACACGATACGAATGAGTGCAACCAGTTGAAAGATGAAATCGAGTTCCTTATCAGACAAGGACACTTGAGGAGATACGTACGGGCCTCGGGAATTTCCCAACGAGAGGCTCCAGGTGGCAACGAGCAGGCGCCTGCATGCCAAATCTTGCCACCTTTGCAGCCTGATCCCATAGCTGGCACTTTACTCACCATCTGTGGAGGCCCGCACCTTGCGAGAAACAGCGGAAAGGAAAGGGAATGATATGCTCGGACCCTACGCCATGACCAGGACATCGAGATGATGACTATGGAGGACTGGGCATCAAAGAAGGCTCGATCAAAGGACGGTGAAATAACCTTCTCTGATAGCTACGCCCGGCATGTCCGGTTCTCGCATTCCGATCCGCTGGTCGTGGATGTTCAAATTGCCAACATGATGGTAAAGAGAGTGCTGGTCGATACAGGAAGTTCAGTTAACATCCTGTATAAATCTTCGTTGGAACGGATGAAGTTGTCCATCAAGGACTTGGAGCCCTGCAACCAAACAATTTACGGCTTCTCTGGTGAGGGACTCGCTCCAACAGGGTCAATCAGACTTCCGGTAACAACAGGTACAACGCCCGCTACCAGGACATTACTCACTACTTTCATAGTAGTCGATTGTCCTTCGGCTTACAATGCTATAATCAGAAGGCCCATACTGGATGACCTTAGGGCCGTCACCTCAATATGGCACCTGGCCATGAAATTCCCAACAGACGCAGGGGTAGGACGTGTGTTGGGAAATCAGAGGGAAGCAAGGGAGTGCTATAATGCCTCAATTACTAAGGCCAAGAAGGGAACGTCGAGGAGCACTCCCCCAGAGAGGTTGCAGATGGCCATTGATACACAAGCCCAATCAAGTGATGAAGTCACCAAATAGGGTGTTGCCCAAAGTGAGGATAGAGACTTAGATCCTCGCTTTGGGGATTTTGAGGAAGATGTTGGACCTGTCGAGGACCTTGAGGAGGTCCAGATTGATGAAGAGTTTCCAACCAGTGTTGTAAAGGTCGGAAAAAATTTGGAAGCAACAACAAGGCACGCACTGGTGGAATTTTTAAGGAAGAACCAGGAAGTTTTCGCCTAGTCACATAAAGACATGGCTGGGATAGATCCTACAGTCATCAGCCATGTCCTGAATGTCGACAAAAGCTTTCCACCCATGCAACAGAAAAGAAGGCTACTCGATAAAGATAGATCGAAAGCCTTCAAAGAAGAAGTTGAAAAACTGAAGGAGAATGGGTTCATCAGGGTGGCATTTTATCCATCGTGGGTCTCTAATCCAGTACTGGTTCCCAAGCCTAATGGAAAATGGAGAACCTATGTGGATTTCACAGACCTTAATAAAGCATGCCCTAAAGATTGCTTCCCACTCCCAAGGATCGACCAGCTGGTCGATGCAACTGTAGGACATGAAATCCTCTCTTTCATGGATGCATACTCAGGATACAATCAGATCAATGTGCATCCCCCTGATGAGGATCACACTAGCTTCCGGACTAATACAGGGTTATATTGTTATAAAGTAATGCCCTTCGGACTGAAAAACGATGGTGCGACTTACCAGCTACTAGTTAACCACATGTTTAAGGAGTTGATCGGAGTAAACATGGATGTATATGTGGACGACATGCTGGTAAAGTCGAAAAAGGCAGAAGGACATGTGAAGGATTTACAGGAGTGTTTCAATGTTTTGAATAAGTATCAAATGAAGCTAAATCCTCTCAAGTGTTCCTTCAGAGTAGGATCAGGGAAATTTTTGGGGTTCATTGTCAATTCGAGGGGAATCGAAGCCAACCCCGAAAAGATCAAAGCCTTGATCGATATGAAATCGCCGGTGAAAATCAAAGATGTGCAAAGTTTGACTAGAAGGATTGCCGCACTCAGTAGATTTATTTCAAAATCGACGGATAAATGTGTCCCATTCTTTAATCTACTTAGAGGCAACAAGAAGCTCGAGTGGACTGGAGACTACGAACAAGCTTTCCAAGCCTTAAAAAACCCACATGGCACAACCTCCTGTCTTATCAAAGCCTATAGATGGAGAAACTTTGTTCATTTACCTGGCGATCACCGAATATGCTGCTAGTGCGGTGCTAGTAAAAGAAGAAGAAGGCGTACTAAAGGCAGTGTATTATGTAAGCAAGAGGTTAATCGGGGCCGAATTGAGGTATCCTCCCATCGAAAGGTTAGCCTATTGCTTTATTTTGGCCTCAAGGAAGTTACGTCCTTACTTCCAAGCCCATCCCATCACAGTCTTAACTGATCAGCCCCTTCGACAAGTTCTACAAAAACTAGAGGCTGCTGGACGTTTGTTGAAATGGGCAGTCGAACTCGGGCAAATCGATATAACGTATTCACCGCGAGCAGCCGTAAAAGGACAAGTCTTGGCTGATTTCATTGCAGAATTTACTGAACTCCCAGACAACAAGCAGAGTGAAAAACCTAGTGCGCCTGAGCCTCAAGTTGAAGCTCCTTCGTGGAAGTTATTCATGGACGGATCGTCCAACGAATCTCACGCAGGAGCAGGAGTGATATTGATAACGCCAGAAGGGCATCGATTTCACTGCGCGATTAGGTTTGATTTCACCGTTTCAAACAACGAAGCCGAGTATGAAGCCCTACTCACTGGGTTAAGGTTGGCCAAAGACATGAGCATAAAGGTGCTGGATATTTACAGTGATTCACAGCTGGTAGTAAATCAGGTCTTGGGGGAGTATCAAGCACGAGGTCTGAAAATGGCAGCCTATCTGAACAAAACCAAAGATCTGTTGGCACAATTTGAGAAATATACCCTCCAGCAAATACCTCGAGATCAGAATTCAAATGCAGATGCCTTAGCCAAAATCGCGAGTGCGAAGGATGCTGACACTTTAAATATAGTGCCAGTTGAGCGGCTACGCGAGCCGAGCATACGAGCAGATGAAGCCAATATGGAGGTCCGGTTAGCAGATACATGGATGGCACCATATTGGGAGTATCTCACGAGTGGTGTACTACCAGCAGATAGAAACAAAGCCAGAACTCTTCAGAGACAGGCTGCTAGGTACATACTGGTCGATGGTGTTCTATACCGGAGAGGATACTCCATGCCATTGCTCAGGTGTGTTACGCCAGAAAAGGCTAAAGAACTGATGAAGGAGGTACATGAAGGCTTCTGTGGAGATCATGCTGGGGGGCAGAGTTTACCAAAGAAGATTCTGAGGCAAGGTTATTTCTGGCCGACCATGAACGAAGACTCGATGGAATTTGTGCGAAAGTGTGATAAGTTTCAGAGGTTTTCCAAGATCCCATGCGCAGCTCCTAATGAGTTAAAGCAGATGCAAAGTCTGTGGCCTTTCGCAGTATGGGGTATAGATTTAATCGGGTCCTTGCCAACAGGAAAAGGTGGAGTAAAATACGTAGTTGTAGCAGTCGACTACTTCACCAAATGGGCCGAAGCTGAGCCACTCGCTACCATAACAACAAAGAAAGTCCTTGACTTTGTCATCAAGAACATTGTTTGCCGATATGGATTGTCTCGGAAGATTGTCTCAGACAATGACACCCAGTTCGACAGCGACCTATTCACAGACTTCTGCGAGAGGCATGGAATCATCAAGAGCTTTTCTTCAGTTGCACATCCACAAGAAAATGGGCAAGTTGAAGCGGTGAATAAGACATTGTAGGATACCATGAAGAAAAGGCTCGAGGAAGCCAAAGGGGCATGGCCAGAACAGCTGCCTGAAGTACTCTGGTCGTATAGAACTTCTCATCAGACAGCAACAGGTCATACCCCGTTTTCCTTAGCATACGGGTATGAAGCTATGTTGCCAGTCGAGTTAGATCCGCCCTCACATCGAAGAATTACATACGACCAAGACCAAAATAGCCAACTGTTGATGGAGTCCCTAGACTTGGTTGAGGAGAAATGAGAGAAAGCCCAACTCCTAGTAGCTGTGTACCAGCAAAAAGTCTCTCGGTATTTTAACTCTAAATTAAAAGAAAGAAAGTTCAACGTCAGAGACTTAGTACTTCGAAGAGTTTTCTTAAACACCCGCGACTCAGTTGCTGGAGTACTCGGATCGAACTGGGAAGGACCTTACCAGATTGAAGAAGTCCTTCATCCAAGCACATACAAACTTGCACGCTTAAACGGAGATCTCGTTCCGCGCTATTGGAATGGACAACACTTGCGCAAGTATTATCAATAAACAGTCCTTCTTAAAGGACTAGCTTGTATTAATTTTTACTTTTTACAAGTTTTGAAAAAGGGTTAGTCATGTTATATGGATAATCTCTTATAAGTGTAAGATCTTTTAAAGATCACTCGTAAAGACATGGTTAGTCCATTTAAATATGAGAATTATAAGGGACTGTGCGCAGCCAGTCGTTCTTGCCAAATTTTGTAATTTTTTACAAGTATTTGTTCATTACGTGTGCTGTTTTGCTGTATTATAAGTTTTGGCATTTTATATCGAGCAGTAATGTTCGTACAAGTCGTGGTCAAGGCAAGTGACCAAGTACCTAAAGTTCCTCAATCACTTAGGGGGCATATAAGGTACATCGATAGCAAAGCATACCAAGAGGTATATAAACACATGAACAAAATAAGTGAAAGCATGCTACGGTACTTAGAGTATTTTTCAAATTTTATATTTTGTTAAATAGGGCCAAAGTACTATGCTAAGTTCGGTCATGCGAACAGATGTTATAATAAAGCATAAATATTATAATATCAAAGGGAATTCTTTTACACCACAAGCAGTACTGCTTGGATGTAATTGTTCAAAAGTAAAAGTAAAATAAGCTGCCCATGCAGCAAAATCAAAGAAAAATCAGTCTTCACATCACGACCCGTAGGTCGTATGGTTAAAGAAAAAATTATGAAGCTTGAGGAGCAGAAGGATCCTGGGGAGCATTCTGATCGACTACATCTCCTGCAGCCTCCCCTCCCTCCACTCCGGCGGCCAGCGGAATGTCTGGGGAGGCAGGAATCCTAGCTTTTTCTTCAGCAGCCAACCGAGCAGTACAACGAGCCAGCTTAGCCTTCCTGGCATCCTCTGGAAGGTAGCCAAAGTTGGCACTTTGATTGTGTTTCCAGAAGTCATAGAAACATCGAAGTGTCGCATTCTTGTACCTTTCCAGGTCCTTGGCATTTGTAAGCTTGAGCTGCTCCACCTGGCTCTTAAGGACAATAATGCTCTTGTCCTTAGCACGATTCTCCTCCTGAAGCCTTTTGACTTCACGCCATTGGGTTTGGCTAGCATCTTGGTAATCATCTCTCTGCTTTCTGACATTTTCCAGAGAGGCTTGCTTTTCTGCCAGCTCCGCGGCCAAGGAATCCTTCTGCTGGGTCACCACCTCCAGCTCCTCAGCGTGCCTAGACTCCGCGGCTTGAAGCTCCTCAGTAAGCTTCGCTCGGGACTGCTCGATGCTTGCACCCATGCGGGCACGAGCAGCAGTCATGGTCAGCATGGGCTGCAATCAAAGAATAAGAGTTATGCCAACTTCAAAGAAGAAAAAGTCAAGTCCATAATCACAAAAGAGGAAAAAGGGTTCTTACACTGGCCACTTCATTAAGGGCCTTGTTAAGGATCTGGGCGACCCCCATGGTTTTAGCTTCAGCCATGGCCTCTCTGTAGTGGTCATGCTTAAGGATATGGGCGAGGCGATCCTTAGCTGACAGTAGGGAGCAGCTCGCTAGTTTGGCCCCAAGGAGATCGGCTTGCTGGGCCTGTTCATTTGGAGCCGTAGGTGAAGGATTTGTGGCAAAATGCGGAGGAGTGAGCTCCTTCTTAGCAAGAGCAAAAGGTTGGGCAGACGGTTGGCCAGAGGGCCCATCCTTTGGAGGATCGGTTGCTCAATTCTTCTTGGCCGGAGGTATTTGGCTGGACTCGCCGTCGTGTTTCCTGGCTGATTTCCTCCTTCGGACCAAAGGAACCTCTTCTTCTTCTTGGGTGCTGTACAAGTCGAAAACGTTTGCGGAGGCCATTTCTGTAGAAAGAGATAAATATGCAGACAGTAAGCTAAAAACTAGATGACAAGTTATGGCACATCAGAAAAGAGATAAAGAAAATTACAAAGACCAATACCCGAGCTATTACTACTTGTCGCTACACTATTGACTCTACTAGTCATACACTCACTCTCTGGCACGAAGAAGTCTGGCCCTAGATTTGAAGTATATGTAAAATTGTCGTCCCCGTCAAATAAATGACAGTGAATTGGCAAGTTATCTAAAAGTGAAATAACAATACTGTTTTCGTCGGAAGACTCGTCTAAGTCTATGACAGTCTCGACTGCCTTTTGTTTTCCCTTCCCTTGAGGGGCAGAAGGCCTTTCTGCTGAGGGAGTGCCAGTGGGTTCCCTGATTGTAACCCCAGTCAGTCTTCTTCGAGGAGGAGACGCTGGAGGTTGCTTCTCGGGATTCCCCTCGGCAGTGGCACTAACCGCCGCAGGTTCCCTCATATTCTGTTGAGGGGCCAGGAGGCCAGACAGCCTCAAGTTATCCTCGGTGACCAGTGACTTGACGCTCTTCTCAGCATCCATCATTCTGGCCAGCATGTTGGACCTTAACACCATGTCAGGTGTCGGGTCTGGTCACAGCCATGGGCCTAAAAGTCACAATGTGTTTCAGAAAAGTATAAGGAAAATTACTAAGTAAAAACAGCGACCAGTGGAAAAGGGCATTTACCTCCTCGAGCAAAGGCCAGGTTATTTGTAGCTATGTCAGGCGTGAGGAAATACTCTTGACTGTATTTCCCCACGTTGGAGATGTGGGTGGTGTCACTCAAGAATGTTCGGCTCGTCTCCTGGTGACAAAAATGAAAAAACCCCATCCCGGACTGTTGGGGGTTGGACTTAAGGTCAAAAAGGTAATTGACCTCATGAGGAGTAGGCTCCGGCCATTTTTTAAGTTTATAAAGGATATAGAGTGCAGCAAGCATTCTATATCCGTTGGGAGTAATTTGGAAGGGGGCGACACCAAAGTAGTACGCCACCCCCTGATAGAATGGATGAAGAGGAAGGGTAGCCTCCGCCTCTATGTGATACCTCGACTAGGCGCTGTAAACGCCTCCGGATTAGCCCTCTCGTCCGCAGTGGGGATCTTGAGATTTACCCCAGTGAGGGATACTTCCTGAGATAATTGGCAAGCATCCTGGGGGTTACTTGGCTAAGTGGAGAAAGGTACCACTTGACATCAGGAAGAATTGAATGTCGAAGGCGAGCCCTAACCTAGATGCGAGGGTCTGGGACAATGTTTTCTCGACCACTGGTCGAGGGAACCCCAGCCTGCGAATTAGGCTAAGCTAGAGAATTTGAAGTGCGGTCAGGCTTCTGTTTCTTTTGGCCAGTGGATTTGGAACGAGCCATACTAGTTGGAGATGGTTGAGGTCTGGAAGAAGAGAGTCTAGAAAAAGGAATCTCGTGAACACACTGAGCAGGTCGTTCTTCACCTTCAAGCAGTTGCGCAAGGAGATCGTCTTCGATCGGCCTCTCACCTCCCCACAAATCTGGCATTAAAATCTGCGGACAGAAAAATGGGGAGGTGAGGATGGAGAGTCTAGAAAATTGGTTAGAATAACGCTGGTCGTGTATAAAAGTCAAACTTTTATACAACAGCATTCTAGAAAAAAATTAATTTTTCCACATGAATAGTTTGAAAAACAGATCAAAAAGTGAAAGTAAAAAGTTTTTTCTGAAAAAGCTTTTTCAACTCCAGTAAGGGCGGGAAAAACTTAGTTTTTCAACTAGCATAAAAATTGAATTTTTACTTCGATTTTACGTCCTAAATTTATGATCTCGACTATCAAACTGATTCACAACTCCTAAATGGCAAAGATACACCATCCTATATAGCATCACTCTAAAAATCCCCTATTTTCATGCATCTCAACCCTGGAACGTAGACAATATCAGAACCTAAAAGCTAACTTACATCGACATGCACAATGAAAAATAAAGAGTAGAAAAGTTCTGAAACTCACCGAAGCGAAGATTATGGAGGTTTGAATAAATTCTGAGCGTAGGCGAACGAACGGCTGGTTCTTGGAAGGTCAGAAGATGATCTTCAGAGAAAGTAGAGATTCTGAATTAGGGTTTCTTGATAGAGAAATACCTTGCGTAAAAAGAAAAAGGAAGCTTTGGGGAGGCTATATATATTTTGTCTGTGGCATGAAAAAAGAGGTAATCATCAGTTTCCTCTTTTCAAAGCATGGGGAAGAGTGATAGCCATCAATGGATTGCTTGGGAACCGAAAAGCCATGATTAGATAGGGGTAGGTTGCTTTTTCCGAGAAGGCACGAACTACTCTGACAGATTTGGTGGGGTAATCGAAGAGTCATTTTCCTTAAAGTTCATTTATTGCTGGTCGTAATAAATAAAATTGGGGGCAAATGTTATCCAAAAAGCAGGCATGGGTGATGTGGCAAGCGTTTTTAACACATGCCTGACACCTGGCAGAAGTTCTATTCGACCATCGACCAGTGAGGTTCCCCTGACGTAACATTCAGATTTTATATACGACCAGCCTGGTCGTATGTTCCGTATATTTTGAGATACTTTTGTACAATTTTAATCATATCCGAGATTATCTCCCATGATCCACGATGATCCGATTGTTTAGGAAAGAATATTTGTAACTAATTCATGTAATCCTCCTTGAGCCTATAAATATAGAGAAATAGCTCAAGGAAGGGACTTTTGGCTTAATTAAGTTGATACTTACAAGAGAATTAGAGCTATTATCTTACGATTGTATTATTCATCTCTCTCAAGTCTGTGAAACTCAGAGAACCCTAGTTCTTTGATCACTCCTTTGAGAACTAATATCAATAATAGCTTAAGTGGACGTAGGTCATTACCATTTTGTGGGGCCGAACCACTATAATTTGTTGTGTCCTTTACTGTTTTTCCATTAGATCTATTTCAACACCTTCATTCACATCAAGCGTTTGATTCTGTGTCAGTTGACCAAATTGAGGGTCAACACTACTACATATGCTTTCAGGGCACAATTCCCAACAATCTCCCACTTTCCCTAAAGCAAATGAAGCATCTCTCTCATTCCCATGTTTCTTGCATGCTCCTTAAAAGATTTTATGGATAAAGTCTTTGTGAAAGGCTTTGCAAGATTATGCTCTGAAGCTATCTTCATAACAGCAACATCTCCTCAATGAACTATCTCTCTTACTAAGTGATACTTCCTCTCGATGTGCTTTCCCCTCTTGTGACTCTGTGGTTCCTCTGAGTTAGATACTGCCCCACTGTTATCACAGTATAGGACTAGTGGCTTATCCACATCTGACACTACTTCCATATCGGAATAGAACTTTTTGAGCCACATATCCTCCTTAACTGCTTCACAAGCTGCTATATAATCGGCTTCCATGGTGGAGTCTGCAATGCTGGTTTGTTCAATACTTCACCAAACAACTGCTCCTCCTCCAAGAGTAAACACTGATCCAGAAGTCGATTTCTAACTATCTTTGTCTGATTGAAAATTAGAATCAGTGTAACCAATGGGGTTCAGGTCTCCACCTGAATATACAAGCATATAATCTCTAGTACTTCTAAGATAGTTGAGAATATTCTTCACTACAATCCAATGACTCAATCCAGGATTGGATTGATAACGGCTGACTATCCCTACTGCATAACAAATGTCAGGTCTTGTACACAACATGGCATACATTAGAGTGCCTATCGCTGAGGCATAGGGATACTGTCTCATATCTTCCTCTTCCTGAGGTGTTTTGGGACACTGCTCCTTGGAAAGGAATACTCCAGAATGGGTTGGCTTATCACCCTTTTTGGAGTTTTGCATATTAAAGCATTCTATCACCTTATCAATATAAGTTGCTTGAGATAGTGCCAAAGTTTTGTTCTATCTATCTCTAAGAATTTTAATGCTCAGAACATACTTGGCTTCACCCAAATCATTCATTTGGAATTGTTCAGCTAACCAGTTCGTTACCTTTGATAATGATGTTACATCATTTCCAATCAGTAGTATATCATCAACATAAAGAGCGAGGAATACTACAAAACCATCTTTGATTTGTTTATAGACACAAGGTTCGTCAACATTTTGTTCAAAACTAAAAGTTTTAATTGTATCATCAAATCTAAGATTCCAAGATCTAGAAGCTTCTTTGATTCCATAGATGGACCTAAGAAGCTAGCAAAAAAAATTCTCTTGACCTTTTAATTCGAACCCTTCTAGTTGAGACATGTAAATGGTTTCGTCAAGGTAGCCATTTAGAAAAGCTGTTTTGACATCCATTTTCCAAATCTCATAATCAATGGACAAGAGTATACGAATGGATTTTCACATGGCTACAGGAGAAAATGTTTCTTCATAATCAACCCCTTCTTTCTGTGTGTAGCCTTTGGCTACAAGCCTTGCTTTGAAAGTCTCTACTTTCCCATCTGATCCTATTTTCTTCTTAAATATCCACTTGCAACCAATGGATTTTATATTCTCAGGTGGATCTTCAAGAACCGAGACAGAATTGGAATACATTGATTCCATTTCATGGTTTATGGCTTCTTTCCATTTTTCTTTTTCAGAATCATTCATTGCATCTTTAAATGTCAATGGATCGTCTTTGTTTGTGTCAGACACAAGCATTTGAACTTTTTGTTCATAGCGTGTGGGATGCTTACTAACCCTCCCACTACGACAAGGCTCTCTACTATTCTTACTAGAATTAGCAGTTTCCTCTAGTTGTTTTTCATTTGTTGTTGCTGGTGACTTTGCAACTTCATTCAAGACCATCTCCTCTAGTACAACCTTACTGTGAGGTTTGTGGTAATTAACATAGTCATGTTCAAGAAAAGTTGTATTTGTCGATACAAATGTTTTATTTTCTTTTGGACTATAGAAAATTCCACCTCTAGTCTCTTTAGAATATCCCACAAACATGCACACTTCAGAGCGTGATTCCAACTTCCCAGTCTTTCCTTTAAGCACGTGTGCAGTACACCCCCAAATTCAAAAATGTTGTAAATTAGGTTTACAACCATTCCATAATTCCATGGGTGTCTTTTGGATAGACTTAGATGGAACAACATTCAATATGTATAGAGCACATTGAATCGCATAGCCCCAGAATGACAGTGGTAATGATGAGAAGCTCATCCTTGATCTAACCATATCTAGTAACGTTCTGTTCTGTCTTTCTGAAACACCATTTTGTTGTGGCGTTCCAGGTGCTGTGAGTTGGGATTGAATACCATGCTCACGTTAATGGTCTTTCAATTCAAAATCCAAGTACTCTCCTCCTCGATCAGATTGAAGAACTTTTAGTGATTTACCTAATTGCTTTTCAGCCTCTACTTGAAATTCTTTAAACTTTCCAAAAGTTTCATATTTTCTTTGCATTAAGTATAGGTAACCATATCTTGAATAATCGTCAATGAAAGTGACAGAGTATTCATAACCTCCTCTTGCTTGTACATTAAGTGGACCGCAAACATCTGTATGTACCATCTGAAGTGGTTGTGTAGCTCTTGAACCTTTAGTAGAGAAAGGTATCTTGGTCATTTTTCCTTCTAGATAGGATTCACAGACAGGGAGAGATCTAATAGATAGTTCTCTTAAAGGACCATCCTTTACAAGCCTATTAATTCTGTCTAGACCAATATGGCCCAATCTCAAGTGCCACAAATATGTTTCACTATCAGAATCAGTCTTTTGTCGTTTAATAGATCTAGGATTAGCTGTTTTAAATAATTCAGAATTAAGTAAAAAAAAATTCATTCATTACAAGTATGTACATTTTTTTTATCCCAAAGCATTTGCATAACAAGTAAATAGATAATTTCTTTAAATAATAACTACTTTATTAATAAAAGAAATAAATGTTATGCACAAAATAGAAAAAAGTTTCCAAATGTTAATAATCAAAATTACTAATAATAAAGTAAATTTCTAGACTGTAGTTTTCTTTGTTCAAAGAAATCTAGAATTTCTAAAACAAAATAAAATTTTTAAATTGTTCAACTAACAATAAAATTTCTAAATAAAACTACTCTCCAACTCCTCCAGCTTTACTTGCTATCAAAATCCTCATCAGTTTCTTCCTCCTTTTCAGGGTTCTGATTCTGCAAGAGGAAAAAAAAAAGAAAAATAGATTAGTGGCATATATTTTTGAATCTACTATCCAAAAGATTTGAATCTACTATTCAAAGTATTTGAATCTACCATTCAAAGTTGAAAAAATATATGTAAAACTCATTTACCTTTTTCGTTTGATACAAACGATGACCCTCAGCATAGACTTCCTTTGTCATTGCTTGCCACATCTCATGGGCTGAGTCATAGTGTATATATTTTTCCTTTGTTTTGTCAGGCATGGTTGAAAGTATGCAATAACGTGCCAACCGATCGGATTTCATCCAATTTGCATATTTTTCTTCTGCTTCATAGCTAGTATCCAAAGATGGTTCTGTTGGAGGTTTGTTACAGACGGTTGACATTAATTTCTTATAAGAGAAAATGGTCGAAATGCCTCGAAACCAATGTCGCATGTTTTCAGGTTCAAAAGGCAAAGATTTGAGAGGCATCGGTGTGTAGTTCACCAATAGACATTTTTTGCTGGGAATAAATAAATAAACAAAAATGAATTTCTACATGCATAACCAAGGTCGTCACACTGTGTGTTTTAAATAGTGTAAGACTTGCTAATCAAGTCATTTAAATGAAAATGTGATCCTAGAATCATAAACAAGTTAGGATTAAAATATTTGGGCCATAAACAGACAATTTCTCATTAAAACAAATGTTTGGTACATGGGATCCCAAAACAGGGCTTAAAGGACATATTTACAAAATATCCAAAAGTTATAAATAATCAAGGCCACTCTAATGGAAAAATATACATTTTAGGTTTTTGTTCCTGTACAATCCCTCAACTGTGGCAGCCGAGCAGCTGACAATGTACACCTCGCCCCCAGAGCTCTCCAACTCATGGTTGAACCATGCCATTACCTGCACCACGTAGCACCCGTGAGCCGAGCCTAGCAAGAAAACTCTATCACATAGCATAAATAATCCAGACAATGAAATAATTCATAGGATATTAACCAAATATTTATCAGGCCATAACAGGCACAAATCAGTGACGACAAGCAAAGATTCATAAATCTATCACCCAAGTATTCAATAAACCATCAACATCAGATTAATAATAGTAATCACATTCATAATCAATAGTTTAACATAATCATCATACAATACTCAGGATCGATGCTCTTAGGCCACACCCTCTATTTAACCCACTGTCTCCGACTCACTTAGGTTGAGCCCAGTGTTTAACCCACTGACTCCGGCCCGCTTAAGCCAAGCTCAATGACTATTAAGCTGTCCTCAGCTACCAATGGTTGAGCCGCGTCCTGTGCACAAATATCAGTTCCGACACTCTTAGGTCATTTATTTCATGCTTTCATGGCATATCATAATAATACAACAATTGTATTCAAATGTAGGGAGCCCTTAGTCCCATCACAACCACACAAAAGGGTGCAGTTTTCTTACCTTTACTTTTCGAGTAAAGACGGTGAAATGGTTTCGAGCACGATCCCTAGCTCCGAGCCTCAGCGATAAACCTAGTCACAAACCATAAATAGAACCCTCATTATAATTTGATTTCGTAAACCAACTTCGGGGCCAATCCCAAGCTCCCGGGACCTCTAATTCCACCAAACGAAGTGGTGAAACCGTCCCCCCGAGCCCCCAAGAAAAACCCTAAAAAGTACCTAAAAACCAAGTTCAAGAGGCAGGGTAGCGCTACAGCGCTACCAGAGGGCGCTACAGTAAAAAACCTAAGCCCCCCGCCCCCCCCACAGAAAAGCAGCCTAGCGCTGTAGCGCTCCCAACCTAGCGCTACAGCGCTAGCACCAGAAATGGAAATTTCTGGGTTTCTCCCTTCGACTTTCCCGAGCCAAAGCTCCAAAAACTCACTCCAATCATCATTCAAACTCAAAATTAACTACATAAATACACCCTACTCATCAAAAGCAACATAACCCAATCAATTTTTACCCAAAACTCCAACAAATACCCAAATCCAAGCTCTCAAGCCCTAAACACCATAAAAACCAAGTAAGAACTCAGAAAATTCAGAGATATCAGTCAGAATTTTACCTTAGTTGTGACCATCCTCTCACAAGCTTCAACCTCTAAATTCTGAGCTTAAGTCTCAGCTAAACACTTCCTAGTTCCAGATCTTCAATTCATCTATAAACCCTTCAAAATCCTAGAATAAGCATATGCTCCAAGCTCAAACTACTCAGCCTAACACAGAGAATTAACAATGGAAAACTTGCCCCAACTATGCCTGAAACCACACCAATTCCAGCTTCAATCCCTAGCTGAATTCCCTTCCAAAACCCCAACCTCAAGTCTGAGTTCTTCAATACTTCTTCCTTAGCTTCAATATTTCACAAAAGAGAGTGAAAGAGAGGGAGTACGTGAGGTGAGAGAGGATGAGTTGAGAGTTCCTTTAGTTTCTAGTTTCTTCTCTTTTGTTTCCCTAAATTTCTGATTATATTACTTAGACAAAAGACCAAGCTACCCCTCTAATTTAACTAATCCTCAAATGACTCCTAGGGGTAAAAAGGTCATTTCATTCCCCATTCCAACCAATTCCTCAAATGCTCCTATTAACTACAAATTAATTACCATAATCAAATTAACTTCTAATTATTTACCCAAATGTCTAATAATCCCTGATATATTTTCCGAATTCCCAAAAATAACCCCAGGCTCCCCCGAGCCGGGTATTAATCCCTCATCGTGACTATTTCGCCAATCTGCTCACTAGGACCGTCTTGAGCCATATGATGCACATATATCCACATAATAATGTGGTCTCAATAATTTATCACATATAATTATATTTTATGCCCTCTACAGGCCAAAATTACAAATATTCCCTTATAAGAAAAACAGGGCCCACATGCATATTTACTACTCATAAACGTGCACTTAATCATCTGTTAGGAGTATGTCCTAAAAGCATGTAAAATACATTTATTATTTCGATGAATAAATAAATACAATGGTCTGTTATTGTTATATTTAGATTATTAAATTATTGTTTGAATAATTTTGTAAATATCAGAAAAATTCCATATTTATTATTGAGGATGTGATCTTGTATTAGTACGAGAGAATTAAGATCACATGAATGAATAAAAATAGTCAACAACAACAAATTGAAGTTATGGAATTCTTTAATTGGGGTTGTAAGTATGGTTTGCTGAGTATCATGTTGATACAAATAATCTAGATTCAGATTATTGATGTGGTAAGACATCTCGGCAAAGGTGCTTTATATAATATGATTATATATGACATGGACCGATATGAATAAAAGGCTTTATCCAAAAACCGTTTAATAATAAAGACTTGTAATTCATATCATAACTGATGATCATTTATAGATCAACCTAAATCCTGAGTGTTCATGAACTCCTGTTCATGTTTATTAAATCTTTTGATTCATTCGTTAAGGTTTCTTCATAGAATGAGGATAATGACTTTTATTTTGGAGATATAATATCATGGATGGCTGGGAACATGTATAAAAAATATAGAATCTAATCTTTCCTAATGGATCGTATATTAGTTCCCTTAAGGGTTAATTCTGGAACTGAATGATTTTGAGCTCAAATCTATAATTAGATTATAGATTAATTATTCACTAGTGAATTAATGGTACTTAAGGAATAAGAAGTAAATTTGAAAGATAAAATGGTAATTATTACATTCTAATTTATGAACTAATTAATTAGAGGGTTGAACTATTGTAAGATGGTTACATCAATGGACATCTTAGAATAAGATTTCTGTAAAAGTATATCTATAACATAAAGAGTTCAATTATTAATTTATAGTGGAGAAATATCAGAATTAATAAATTAACTACTATAATTAAAGAGTTTAATTTTTTAGTTTCAATTTATTGGAGCTTGAGGTTATAGGTCCATGGTCCCCAAAATGGCTCAAACAAACACTGACAAAGATAAATACAAAAATGGGCAAAATGACTTATTTGATAAGTAAAATATTTTTCTATGCACTAAGCATAATTATTGTATAATTATGTGTAATTAATTAATTATTTGATTTAACAAAAATATAATTAATTTTGAATTAATTTATTTTTGGGAGTTTTGGTATTTACATAATTAGAAAAATTAGGAAAAATTACATGCCTTCCTTGGCATGTGGTACACGTGTAGCACAGTGCACAGTCACTGTGCTACATGCACAAGAAGCTTCTAGAAGTTTCTTTGTTCCACAATTTTAGTTATTTAAATATTAAATAAATAATGAGATATTTTAATATGATTAAAATATTATTATTTAAACAAAATCTGAGAACTGATTAGTTAATTTAAATTGTTTTAAATAACTAATATTTTATTTTAATATATTGGATATATTAAATATAGGAGATCAGTTTTTCAGAGCGATACTTTTTTCAGTGATAGAAAATATATCGTGAAATCTCTCTGAGAGAAAGAGAATGGTGATATAAGCATAGGTCACTGTTCTTCACAAACTTAGGTCCAAACTTTATCAGATCTCATGTATTGAGAACATCTGATAAATAGATTTTGCCTATTATTTTGTATAGCGAGCCCACACTCGTTCTTTGAGTGTTGAGAATATTTTGGAAGATCCTGGTGTGAGATCTCAAGAATTTTTGCCGTACAAAAAGATAGCAGCAAGGAAGGACTTGAGGTAATTTTCTATTCATCTCTTTGATTCAATATATATATGTATGTGAAGAAATAGATCTAGAAATCTTGTGGGGTTAAATTAACAATTTTGATTGTTGTTCCGCTGTGTATAATCTCTGATTTGATCTATAAAAACCAACAAATGGTACCAGAGCCATCTTCATATATATATATATATTGAATCTGTGTGAGTTTAGTTTTATGCATTTATTTATTTTTTATGAATGAATGGATGGCTTAATATGATTGAATGCATGGGAATGTTGAATTGTTAATTGTATGGTGTTTTTGGGTTAGGATTTGTTTATCATTAGATCATTGTGTAAGCCATTAAAGGGCATAGGATTTATGTAATTTTATATGGTTTTTGACACCATAAAATTATAATTCCGATCACACAAAGTCAAAACGGAGCCCGGGATTTAGAATTCAGCCACCGTTCCTACGAGGCCACCCTCCGAGCCATTGCGGGGGATGTCGTACGGATGGGACCGTACAGTTTCGTACAAGTGGGCCCCGACAGCACCTTTTGCTGCCACGTGTCCCTGTCTTGCTGGTCCATAATTTTTTTTATTTTTTTGAAACTAATCTGTTATTTTAAAAAAAAAATTAAATGTTAAATATCATATTTATTATAAATTTAATATTTAAATAATGAGATAATTTTGTTATCCTAACAAATCTTTTTTGAATATCTTATTTAAAAATTTAATTTTAAAATAACAGATTTTAATTAAATTCATTTCTGTTTTTTTAATTAAAACTTGTTTTAATTAGAAGAAAAATAAAATAATGATTATTTAAAAAATTTGATTTAATTAATCAAGATAATTATAAAATTATTTTCTTATTATTATTATTCTAGACCAACGACACATATCCTACCGAAAGTAAAGTAAAGAAGCCCGATGGAGATCAATGCGGTTTTATTTTATTTTATTTTAATTTTATAAAGAGGTTGTAAAATTAGAAATACCCAAAAGCACCCGGTTCAAAATTTATTGTTTATTTATTTAAATAATTGTTTTCATGTGATTGATAACTGTTCCTGCATTTTGTGCCATACATAAAAAACCCACACAGTCATTATCATGCATCTCATTGGTAGAAACATGATTATTAGGATTGTCCTATATGTTTATATGAGTTGTTTTGCGAAACCAACTGCATATAAATTACTTAGTTTTATTCTTTAAAAAATTGGTAAAATATCACACTGGTTTTAAGTCTTTATGACTTAATTTCTTTAAACCAACTTTATTTTAAAATTGTTTTTTAGTAAAGTTTAGATGAACATAATTGGTAATTTAAAATTGGATATGTACCTAGAAACTTGCTTTCTTACCAATTTTAATTATGCTCATAAAGTTTAAAGAATCTATAATTAATTTGGAATTAATTAGGTTAAAAACACTTATTTCAAAATAGTGAGTGGGAGAGGGTTGATAACTCAACATAACCTGTGGTCTCCATTATTAATGTAACACCGTGAGATATGAATAGTGCCTCGCGACGACTTTGTTTTCGTCCCCCTAAGGAATGTGTCTGGACATGTCAATAGCAAGGTTATATTACTACAAAGATAGGAACTAATAAAGTATTTTAGGTTTGACCGACCCTAAGGCGGCATGTCCTAAGTTAAGTCATGAACTCTGATTTAATGGGTTACACTCACAAAGTTATGATTAATCTTTTGCAGTGGACAATCATAACTTGACCAAACTAAGCGATACTTTAATGTTTAAAAGATAAAATAATGAGTTATTTTAAGTTTTAAACAATAAAGATATGAACGTCTTATAAATTCTCTAAGATTAATTTGACCGACCCTAAGGCAGCACTTTAATTGTTAGAAAGTTTTATCGTGGAAATTAAACTTTATTTTATGTGTTTTAATTGTGCTCATGCATCACGTTTAATTTTCGAAACTTTGATATTTATTTTTCTAAATATAATAATAATATTTGTATTTTTTTTATTCAGAATATGTCTCTCTGGTAATCCTATCACTGCTTTAATCGCATAAGAAAAATTAACTGGTGATAACTTCATAAAATGGAAATCAAATATGAATCTGTTGTTGGTTAGCGAAAATCACAATTTTGTCCTAAATGAGGAATGTCCTGAAGAACCTGGCGCCACTACCCTGAAACATGTTCGGGACAAATTTGATGCATGGATTCAATCCAATAACAAAGCTAAGTGCTATATGCTTGTAAGCATGAGTGATGTCTTACAAAATATTCTCAACAAGAAACCTTTGAATATTAAACTGAGCTCAGTGAATATTAAGTTGTCCTCAGCTACCAATGGCCGAGCCGCGCCTTGTGCGCAAATATTGATTCCGGCACTCTTAGGTCATTTTATCACATGTCCCATGGCATAATACTATCTATGACATCATACAGATATAGGGAGCTCTTAGTCCCAACATAATCACATAACCGGGTGCAGTTTTCTTACCTTCGATTCTGTTAGCTTTGATCAATGAAATCGACCCTCAAGCATGATCCCTTTCGAGCCCTAGCTTACTCCTAGTCACAACCATAGATCAGAATCATCACCAAACTTCAATTCCAAAACCTAGCCTTGATACCAATCCCGAGCCCTCGGGAAGCCCTAATTCCACCAAACGGGGTGGTGGAATCAAACCCCGAGCCCCCGGGCAAAAACCCTAAGAAATAACCTAAAAAAAACCCTTCTGAAAACTGGGTAGCGCTACAGCGCTACAAAAAGGGCGCTATAGCACTACAAGCAGAGCCAACAGGCACCCAGACCACAAAGCCTAGCGCAGTAGCGCCCAAAGGCTAGCGCTACAATGCTAGTCACAGCACAGCCAAACCCTGTTTTTCTTCCTTCGGTTTTCCTCGAGCCAAACCTCTACAAAATCCTTCCAAACTTCAACCAAACACCAAAACAAGCCTACCATCATCTATAACTCACCCCAAATGATCCAACCATAAAAAACTTAAGCACATGCACCCCAAAATGAAGAAAATGCCATGATTGAGCTTGAAGCCCAAACACTCAACAGAAAACAACAGAAACTCCAGTACTTTAAAGCTAGAATTTCATACCTTCAATGGAGAATTTCAACCTAGGTTATCTCTAGTATCCTTTCAGCCTCAAGCCCTTCACTTCCTCAAGCTTATCCCTCTTGATTCCATCCAAAACTCAAGTTTAGAAAACCATTTCAACATCAAAACCAGAAACTAAAGATAACCTTGAAACTTACCTTAGTTGGGTGAGTAACCTTTGCTAATCCTCAAGCTTAATCAAAGACCCTAACTCCAAGCTCTAGCCCAAGCTCTCCCTGAGTTACAGCTCCAGAAAATCCTCAAGAAATGAAGAGGAATAGCCAACCGAGTGAGAGAGAAGGGTTAGCTCCAAGTGTTCTATTTTTCTTTCCTTCCTTCCTTCTTCTTATCTTTTCTTTTTCAGCTTCCTTTAGTTTCTAAACATTCCACTAAGGGTAAAAAGGCAGAGTAATACTTATCCCTTATTAAGTCAAATGACCACATTGCCCTCCCAATAATAACTAAACCTTTAAATCATTCTAAGGGCATTTTGGTCATTGCTCCCAATTCCCGCTAATTCCTCGAGTGTCTTTAATAATTACCACTTACCTCCTGGCACCTATCTATTTACCCATTATTTTCCTCAATAACAAATAATCTCCCATATATTCTCTAAATTCCTAGAAATACCCACAGACTCACCCCGAGCCGGGTATAAATCCTCGTCGTGACTTTTTCGCTAAACCGCTCACTAGGATCGCCTTGAGTCACAAGCTGCAGATATATCCACATAATAATGTAGTCTCAACAATTTCTCACAAATATTTACATTTATGCCCTCAACGGGCCAAAATTACAAATATGCCCTTATAACCTAATCAGGGCCTACATGCATACTAATACGCATAGTCATGCTTATCACATAATCATGCATTTTCACCATTAATTCACATAACTTCCAATTGTGCCCTCCTGGCACTCCAATCAAGGCCCTTAAGCCTTATTAGTGATTTTGGGTCGTTACAACTATCCCCTCCTTATAATAATTTCGTCTTCGAAATTTATTCAAACACTTCAGATAGTAAACCTCGTACCTCTGACCATAATTCCCAAGGTCCAAAGCCTTTACTTTTACTCCTCGATACACTCTTACGAGAGTAACAATCTTCTTCCACAAGATCTTGTCTAATAGTCATACTTTCGTTAACCCCTGCTTGTACCACAAACCTGCTGAAACTCCAGGGTCTGCTTAGTTCACAATGATCACTTCATTGTCTCATCCTTGATACCAGAAATACCTAAGAGTCATCACCCCTACCAGGGTGAGATCAGTTATAGGCCCCCCGGCCTAACCCTTGGTACAACTTCAGAATTTCTGTCGAATCGGGAGTCAGAACTCCTCCTTTCTTTCTCTGAATATCATACTTTTCCTTGTCTACAGTTACTTGGAGAGATACAAATCTCTCATCTCGAAAATTTGTATTCCAAAATTAACAATTTACAAGTTCTTATGTCCTTTCAGATGGGCAGACACTCCTGCCTTAAGAATTCCAACAACCTCTTTGGTTTTCCCTCTGAACCAATACTAAACCGTAGTATCCACTATCTTTCACTTCTTTACTTCGCATAGTACTCCTTGCTTTTTATCTTGCCATGTCCTATGCCGTGTCACCTTAGTTGTACTCCAGTATTTATCACCATGACTAACTCATCAAGGATTACACTTTCCTTAATATCTTAAGTATTCGCATACTCAACGCTTAATTCCTTAAAATAACTGTTAAGCTTTCAGATTGCTATTCCATCTGCAATCAACCGATAATTCTAGGTACCCACTCTGTCCTCTTTGTTCTCTAGTTCCTTTCCAAAACTCGGAAAACTATAGGGTCTCAACTCAGCACCATCAATGTTCTGCCCCATTACCAATTCACCTGAACTAATTACATTAACTCATTCAGCTGAGTTAAAACTTTCCCTACCCAATCACCTTACTTATAATCTAATGTGGTCCATTCCTATGATCCACCACCATATCATTTTACCTTCCAATATCCAAGTATACTAGATTCTATCACCCACTCAAACTTCCCGGTACAACATACCCTAGGAGATGGAATGATATCCATTTAGAATTCCCATCTCCACGCCAAGTTTCCGTCGAACCTCTCATCCAATCCTTGTGCCCTAACTTGTATTACCTTGACAAGGTTCTTCCCTGTCTCCACCAATACCAACACTTTGGATTCCATTGTCCAAAGAATACGTACTTGTTCATCACCACACACTAACGCTATACCAATCTCAGTCGTTACCTTGTCCACTCCATTGTAATTTGTGGCGTTCTTTTAATTGACACACACCTCCCAAGTAAGAGATCCGCCTCCATTTAGATCTTCTCCTCGTACAGTCGAGGATTTCTAACACCAACCATCCATCCATCCATTACGTTTGACTAAATCTTGGCCTTAAGGTTATCTTTCTTAAAAATGATTAAACGCTCAAATACCTTACACTACGCATACACTGCCAACTCAATGTACTATGTATATCGACCATGTTCCCATCCTTTCACCTCCCGCGAGGCTTGAACCATTCTCTTGTCAGTCTGTGCCTGGGCGTGCCCCAACTTGTGATCCAACCCTCACTGTTTCATATCTTTATCAAAAGTTAGGTACTTTATGCCACCCTTCTGTATTCACCCATACACACATATTCCTACCTCACCAACCGCTAATCAATTCTTACTCTGTCTTCTGAACTTCCGATCTGACACTATCCATTCTGTCTAACTTCAAGTTTTACTGTCCTTTTAATCTCTGGTGTAGCTGCCTGCAAAGATACTTATGTAGTAGATGATGCATTTACCGGTCTTGTTGTGCTCCCTATCCTACAGACATTCTTCAGTAGTTTCTCTATGACTTTAGATCAAACCTCTTCATACATGTCCCCTCTTCTTCTTGTAGCATTATTCTGAATATCCTGGCGAGACCAAACTGACACTTCATGGAGCTTTACCTCTAACCCTGCTCCCTTAGTACTAACATCATCAGCATAGTAGTTGTTCGCATTCCACTTCTAACTGGAGAGTAGCCCAATATACCGTCAATAAACCCTGAAGGAGACTTGTTCATATTGTTCCTATATCTTCTACTTGTAGAGCTTACCTGAGTTATTAACGCTTAAACCAATTAAGAACCTTTGTTACCAATTAATCACACCCTACTCGGTATAAGTTGTGATTCCTGAAATGTCTCTTTCCTCGATCCTCAGCTGGTAATAACCAAATCGTAGATCAATTCCTGAAGACATTGTGATGTCTTGTAACTGGGCATTTAAACTCTTTATCCTTAACAAACGATGCTAACAATTCCCGCAATACGATGCTCTATCTGATCCACCCCGAGGTCAAACTTCTTCGACAACTTCAGTAATTCTTTCTGTCAAACCATTATCATCTTCCATAGTGTCCCTGATACCGAACTTATCTGTAGTCGAGTTCTGAAGCATACCCAATCCTTCCTTATATACCTATCTGAATCCCTACTGTTCAACTTAGTTTCCATTTAGTCCAACTAAGGTACTCTAAATGATATTCCCTACAATCTATGGTTGTTTCTTAACAAATTAACTCTCACTCTGACTCGTGTCAAGGCTTCCATATGACTAGCTCTATTGCTCTCACCACGAACCTCTCTATTACTTGTGTCCCAATTCCTCTACCAAAAGTTTCTAATTCCTCTTAGTATTTCTAGCCCCTCGTGTAATGACCCACTAATCTAGACTAATTGGACCATTATCGAAACTATACATAAAACTTACATTTTTACGAAAATACCATAATTTATTGAGTAACTTGAAAAATAAGAGTTATTTACAAATAAACAGAATACTAAGAAGGATTTTGGGATCCCATTGTCTTTAAAACAAAACAAGATTTAAAATAAAAGACATTTCATAATAATGCGGAAAATACACATAAAAACCATAAAAACATAAAAGGAGACTATATCCTCGAATCGAATAACGCTCGGCCCCTTGACTCCATTCATCATCGATACACATTCTCCAAGCATCACGAATCTTTCCGCCTCTAAACTTATTTTCCTGCACATAAACAGAAAGGAGTGAGCCTAATGCCCAGTAAGGAAAATCTAACACAAAGTCACATACATAATTTCATAAGAAAACATAAAGACTTAACATAATACATATAACATACACTTATTATAATGGCCATTATTACTTGGGGTCCCATAGACTAAACAAGCATATGCCCATGGGGTTAATGGGGTCCTACTAGCTAAGTAGGTCATATGCCCATAACCCATTTGGGGTCTTGTTAGTCATATGGGTCATATGCCCAAGCCTACATACACATATACATATTATAACACTTTTAATAACATAAACATATAGATAACATAAGCACATAACATATTAATTCTAGCCTATTTTCCTTACCAAAGTTACTGGGATAAAATGGACTGAGTTAGGACTTTTGGAACACTCCTAAAACCACAATGAACAAGGGTGAGTCTAAAGAAAGGAGATGAAATGAAAGAGAATAGGAAGACTAAACCATTAAACGAAAATATGCTTACCACCACTTAAGTGCTTAAGAACTTGGATTCCCTAACCAAAAATAAGAATAAGGTTAGGGGACTGAGTAGAAGGTTTTGAGAAAAGAAATAACATAGATACAGAAAGGACTAGAGTTTTGGGTTTACCTCAAAGATTGCAAGATCAATCTAACATCCACCGAAATACTATAGCACTCACTTACTTCCCAAGTGTTTGATAAGCTTATGATGTTTAAGCTTATAGTTTTTCCCCAAACCAAGTGTTTACACTCTCTCACTCACTTAACACTAGCAGCCTCTGAACTTAGAGAAAATGGTGAATAATGGCTGGGTACTAGGTCCTATTTATAGAGTTTGGGAATGAAAATATCTTGATTTTACTTGAATAAAAATAATGGCTTTTTAGGTGAAAATCATTTGAATAATCGTTCAGCAGAGGCTGAAGACTCGTTCAGAAGATGCTGGACTGTTGAAGGAGTTTGAATGGCTGAAGGGAAAAGAATTCAAACGAATTTGAAAACATGCTGGTGGAGGCGATATATCGCCCCCTATAGGCGATATATCGCCTGGACCTTTGTTCCCGAGGCGACCGTGCATCGATTCGTGTTTTCCGTATCTACGTGCTGCGACATATCGCCCCCTATAGCTGCGATATATCGGCACACGCAGAATATTTAAACACGAGTTTACACATTTTTAGCTAAGTTTGAATGGACTAAACAGCCTTGACTAAGCCCTCAACGTGCTCAAAGCTGCTGACTGACCCTATACATTCAAACTTTTACCCTTATTTAATTTAATCCTCAAAAATACTTAATCCTTAATTACCATTCAAAACATGTGCTTAAAATCCTATTGGTTGATGTCTAAACCTTATAATATAATAATATATTCCTTAATATCAGACACATTATTCAAACCTTAGGTTATACTTAATATTCTTAAACTATAGGTTAAACTTAGAAAATCTATAAGTACTACTATGAGTGTCCAAATAACTCCCGGTCTGAACCAAAAATCCAAAGTAACAATGATAACACTAAACATACTATAATACTACTAAACAATTAGCTAAGTAAAGTTCTTGGACTCTACAATTCTCCCCTACTAAAAAGAATTTCGTCCTCGAAATTTACTTACCAAATAACTCCGGATACCGGCTCTGCATGTCCTCTTCCAACTCCCACGTTGCCTCGCGTTCAGAACTATTGCTCCATAGGACTTTAACTATAGGAAAGCTCTTGGACCGTAACTGCTTCATCCCCCTATCTAGGATGCTAACCGGTCGTTCCTCGTAACTTAAGTCTTTCTGGAGTGCTATGGTATCGTACTTGAGGACGTGAGATGGGTCTGACACATACTTGCGTAACATCGAGATGTGGAAGACGTTGTGACTATCGGCTAGTGCTGGCGGTAGGGCTAGTCTATACGCAACTGGTCCCACTTTGTCCAATATCTCAAAAGGACCTAAGAATCGGGGACTGAGCTTGCCTTTCTTCCCGAACCGCTTGACACCCTTCATAGGAGATATCTTCAGGAAGACTTGATCTCCAACTTGGAACTCCACATCGCGTCGCTTGGTATCCGCATAGCTCTTCTGTCGGCTTTGAGCAGCAAGCATACGCTGTCTAATAAGCGTTACTGCTTCTTGTGCTTGTCTAACAGCTTCGGGCCCTAGAAGCTGCCTTTCTCCTACCTCGTCCCAGTGCAACGGTGATCGACACCTTCTTCCATATAGCAACTCATAAGGTGCCATCTCGATCGTCGACTGGTAGCTATTGTTGTACGAGAACTCGATCAGCGGTAAGTACTTGTTCCACGATCCTCCGAAGTCAAGTACACATGCGCGTAGCATATCCTCTAAAATCTGAATTGTACGCTCGGACTGCCCATCTGTCTGAGGATGGAAAGCTGTACTAAGACTTAACTTAGTACCCATGGCTTGCTGTAAGCTTCTCCAAAATCTTGACGTAAACACTGATCCTCTATCTGATACTATCGTCTTGGGGATTCCATGCAATCGTACAATCTCTTGAATGTAGATGTCTGCATATTGGTCTGCCGTATAAGAAGTCTTAATAGGCAGAAAATGAGCCGACTTGGTTAGTCTATCTATGACTATCCAAGCAGAATCATGCTGCTTATTTGTCTTTGGCAGACCCGTCACGAAGTCCATGGCTATATCGTCCCACTTCCACTCCGGTATGCTAAGTGGTTGCAATAATCCTGCAGGCCGCTGATGCTCCGCCTTCACTTGCTGGCATACCAGACACTTAGATACATACTCTGCTATGTCCTTCTTCATCCCTGGCCACCAATAGACTGCCTTGATGTCATGAGTCATCTTGGTAGACCCTGGATGAACTGAGTACGGAGTACTGTGCGCTTCTTCTAGGATCGTCTTCTTAATACTCTGATCGTCTGGCACGCATACCCGATCCTTATATCTCAATAAACCTTGACTGGATATTGAGAAATCTGTAGTCTTGCCTTCTCGGACTGCATTCATGTGCGTTGCTAGTGAATCATCATGTCTCTGACCATTCCGTATGTCTTCTAGCATATTCGATTGGATAGACAAGTTAGCCAACTTGCCTACAACCACTTCTATTCCGGCACTGATAAGCTCCTGCTGTAGTGGCTTTTCTATTCCGGATAAGGCTGCTAAGTTCCCATAACTTTTTCGGCTAAGTGCATCGGCAACTACGTTTGCCTTCCCCGGGTGGTATAGGATTTCGCAGTCGTAATCCTTTACTAATTCCAACCACCGGCGCTGCCTCATGTTAAGCTCCTTCTGAGTAAAGAAGTATTTTAAACTTTTGTGGTCCGTATAAATCTCGCACCGTTCTCCGTAAAGATAATGGCGCCAGATTTTTAACGCAAAGACCACCGCTGCCAACTCCATATCGTGAGTTGGATAGCGTTGTTCATACTCCTTTAACTGACGTGACGCGTAGGCTATCACCTTGTCATTTTGCATCAGTACGCATCCCAATCCTAACTTTGATGCATCACAGTAGACAATGAACTTGTCGTTGGGTGTTGGGACACTAAGTACTGGTGTTGAGCAAAGCTTATCCTTAAGCAACTGGAAGCTTTCCTCACACTTATCATTCCAGTTAAACTTTTGTTGCTTCCGGGTCAGGTTGGTGAGTGGAGTGGCTATTTTAGAAAAGCCCTCTACAAACTTTCTATAGTAACCTGCTAGCCCTAAGAAGCTTCTTACTTCCGACGCGTTCTTTGGTCTAGGCCAATCTTTCACGGCCTCTACCTTCGATGGATCTACTGCAACTCCATCTTTCGATATGATGTGCCCGAGGAACGCCACTTGTGAGAGCCAAAACTCGCATTTCTTGAACTTCGCGTAGAGTTGGTGCTCCTTCAATCGCGTCAAAATTATCCTCAAGTGTTCCTCGTGCTCCACTTCATCCTTGGAGTAAATTAAAATGTCGTCGATGAACACAACGACGAATTTATCCAAGTAGTCCTTGAAGACCCTATTCATTAAGTCCATAAACGCGGCTGGCGCGTTAGTAAGACCAAAAGACATAACCAAGAACTCGTAATGTCCATAACGAGTCCTAAAGGCTGTCTTAGGAATATCTTCCCCCTTTACCTTGAGCTGATGATACCCGGACCGTAAATCGATCTTAGAGAATACAGTCGCGCCTCGGAGTTGATCAAACAAATCATCAATCCGAGGTAGCGGGTATTTGTTCTTAATCGTTACTTTATTCAGCTCACGGTAGTCTATGCACATGCGCATACTTCCGTCCTTCTTTTTCACGAATAGTACCGGAGCTCCCCATGGTGAATGGCTTGGCCTAATGAAACCCAAGTCTAGGAGTTCTTGTAGCTGCGTCTTTAACTCCTTGAGTTCCGTAGGTGCCATCCGGTATGGTGCCTTAGAGATAGGCTCGGTGCCCGGTACTAATTCTATCGTGAAGTCTATTTCTCTAGTTGGCGGCAATCCTGGCAAGTCATCGGGGAAAACTTCTGGAAATTCTTGTATGACTCGAACATCTCCAACTTTGAGTGATGTCTCCTTCTCCACATTCGTGATGTTGGCTAAGAATGCTTGACATCCTTTCTCCATCATTCTCTGAGCTTTGAGAGATGATACTAACGGTGTGCGTAGTCCTGAAGCTTGTCCCATGAAGCACAGTTTCTGGCCGTCAGGAGTATCGAATGTCACCTTCTTGCGTCTGCAGTCGATCGTTGCGCCATGCCGTGCTAGCCAATCCATGCCTAGTATGACGTCGAAGTCTTTGATCACCAGCTCTATCAGGTCTCCTTCTAGTTCCTTGTCCTCAATCTTGATTGGTACGCCTCGTACAATTCGTGATGATAGAACTACTTTGCCCGAAGGCAACTCGGTTGCAAACCTAGTTCTAAATCTTTCACTAGGTTTGTCTAGTTTATCTATCATTCCTAACGAAATATACGAATGGGTGGCTCCCGAATCAAATAATACATGACATAATTTATTGAGGATGGAAACCTGACCTGTGACCACCTTGTTGCTAGCATCCGCCTCTCCTTGGGTTAAGGCAAATACCCGAGCAGGAACCATCTTTTCGTCCTTCTTTTCTCCCGGCTTTTGCTGAGGACAGTCTCTTTTACGATGCCCTTCTTGACCACAGTTGAAACACTCCTTGGTGTTGGCACGGCATTCTCCGGGGTGCTTCTTCTGACATTTGGCACATGGCGGGTATTCCACGTAGCCCGACCTATTTCCCCCATTACTTGGTCGTGCCCTTTTATTGTTGTCGGCTTGCTTGTTGTCAGGATGCCTTCTCTTCTGTCCGTTACCGTTGTTGTTGGACTGACTATTGCTGGACTGATTGTTGTTCCGACTGGCCTGAGGTTGGCTCTGCTGCCTAGGTTCCGGCTTGCTGGCTTCTTCTTTGCTCACGTTGGCTTGCAACCTTTCTACTTCAATTGCCGTCTCAAGAACGTCGGCATATGAAGTGTTTCCCGGGTTTGCTAGCTTCACCCCCATCTCTATCTTTGGTCGGAGTCCTCTCACGAATTTGTTCACCCTCAGATAATCGGTCGGAACTAACTCTGCCGCGAACTTGGCTAAGCGATCAAACTGACGAGCATATTCCGCCACTGTTAAGTTCCCTTGCTTCAGATTGGTGAACTCCTCAACTCTCGTAGCAAGCACTGCTGAATTGTAGTACTTCTTGTGGAAGAGCTCCACAAATCTAGTCCACGTCATGGTGGCAGCATCGTGGGATTGCTGGACCAAGTCCCACCATATCCTGGCATCTTTCTTGAGCAAAGATGAGACGCAGGATATGCGGTCTGCATTACTAAGGTTCATGTGGGCTAGGATCGGCTCCACATTCCTTAGCCATTCTTCTGCTTCAAAGGGGTCCGTAGCCCCTTCGAAGTTCGGAGCGTGCTGCTTGCGGAACCTTTCGTACACCGGCTCCATATGCTGTACAGGATAAGGAGCGTAGTTCGTCATAGGCCATCCCCCATACGGACCAACTTGTTGGGGTGCTGGGGCCATTGGCTGTGGCTGTGGCTGCGGCTGCGGCTGCGGCTGTGGCGGAGGCTGAGGCTGAGATTGAGCCTGTTGGCGTTGTTGCTGCAGAAGTTCCTCAACTTGCTGTCGCAGTCTGGCAATCTCTGCAGTGTTGTCAGCTGGCTGTGCCGGCGCATTGCGGCGAGCAGTAACACGCACTCTCCTTCGGCGAACGGTAGGGACCGCATTGGTCGCTGGAACATCGTTGGAAGCGTTCCCGTTGGTGCGAGCAGATCTTCGGAGAGACATCGTAGCAGAGTTCTAACAGTTAAAAGAAACATGTTAGAACTTTTTCCTAATAGGCTCTAAGGCAAAAACTTATTCTAAAACAAACATATCTCGGACCTATTTATTATGACTTTTTATGAAAAATTATATAGGTCTTTATTTATTATTAGAGTGGGTTTCTATACTTAGAAAAACAAGTCATCTTTATTCTCTAAGTGTGTTTCTAATAATCCTATATGACTTAATTCTCAGGCTCGAAACTTATCTTTGTTCCAAAGTTAACCATATTGAGGGAGGGCTGGGATCAGTAAAATCGTTCCCACTACTAAGGCCCCCTAACTCTCAACAAGGAAACCAGGTTCATTGATTCGTATCCACCCTCACCGAACTCAGTCATTATTCATTTTATTTAGTATTTATTATGATTGAAAAAACTTCAAACTCACACATGATATTCAAATAGCATGTTTATTCATTTGGAAAAAAAATTTCACTTATTACAATCATAACATAAAAGTAAATAAAACAAATAAAAACTACTAATCTAAAAATCGGGATCTTCTACATCTGATCCGTCATCTAACATATCATCATCTATAGCCTCATAGTCATCATTATCATGAGCATCAAAATGCCCTCTAGGAAGGTTTGTGAGAATCCTATTCTTTTGCTCCTTGGTGAATTGAAATTCAAATTTTGCGGTGAACCTAACTAAGAGGAAATAGTATCTCATTGCTAATGGTGATTCATCCTCATCATTCATTTCTTCCCATATTTCTTCTAAGGCTGCTATTACAGGATGGAAATCTTTAAACAACCTAATCACTAATACATATTGTTCTGTTGATCTTAGCATTATTTGTTTAGCCTCTTGAAGGCCACCTATTGCTTGATGAAACAAAAGCAACCTTCGTGTAATCCTTTCTAAGGCTCCTACGGTGTTTCTTGGCTCCCTTATTCTTTTTAAGGCCTTAATGGCTCGGATATCTTGGTAGGTTAAAGCTCCATTCATTTTTAACTGAAACATAAACACTAAAGTTGTTAGCTATACACATAGACAAAGTAACTTGTAACTTGTAACTTAAACACTTACTTGGCGGTCCGATTCGGAGCTTTGAGCATGTGTATCGAGGAGAACTTCATGCGAAGGAACCGTTTGCTCTGATACCAACTGTAATGACCCACTAATCTAGACTAATTGGACCATTATCGAAACTATACATAAAACTTACATTTTTACGAAAATACCATAATTTATTGAGTAACTTGAAAAATAAGAGTTATTTACAAATAAACAGAATACTAAGAAGGATTTTGGGATCCCATTGTCTTTAAAACAAAACAAGATTTAAAATAAAAGACATTTCATAATAATGCGGAAAATACACATAAAAACCATAAAAACATAAAAGGAGACTATATCCTCGAATCGAATAACGCTCGGCCCCTTGACTCCATTCATCATCGATACACATTCTCCAAGCATCACGAATCTTTCCGCCTCTAAACTTATTTTCCTGCACATAAACAGAAAGGAGTGAGCCTAATGCCCAGTAAGGAAAATCTAACACAAAGTCACATACATAATTTCATAAGAAAACATAAAGACTTAACATAATACATATAACATACACTTATTATAATGGCCATTATTACTTGGGGTCCCATAGACTAAACAAGCATATGCCCATGGGGTTAATGGGGTCCTACTAGCTAAGTAGGTCATATGCCCATAACCCATTTGGGGTCTTGTTAGTCATATGGGTCATATGCCCAAGCCTACATACACATATACATATTATAACACTTTTAATAACATAAACATATAGATAACATAAGCACATAACATATTAATTCTAGCCTATTTTCCTTACCAAAGTTACCGGGATAAAATGGATTGAGTTAGGACTTTTGGAACACTCCTAAAACCACAATGAACAAGGGTGAGTCTAAAGAAAGGAGATGAAATGAAAGAGAATAGGAAGACTAAACCATTAAACGAAAATATGCTTACCACCACTTAAGTGCTTAAGAACTTGGATTCCCTAACCAAAAATAAGAATAAGGTTAGGGGACTGAGTAGAAGGTTTTGAGAAAAGAAATAACATAGATACAGAAAGGACTAGAGTTTTGGGTTTACCTCAAAGATTGCAAGATCAATCTAACATCCACCGAAATACTATAGCACTCACTTACTTCCCAAGTGTTTGATAAGCTTATGATGTTTAAGCTTATAGTTTTTCCCCAAACCAAGTGTTTACACTCTCTCACTCACTTAACACTAGCAGCCTCTGAACTTAGAGAAAATGGTGAATAATGGCTGGGTACTAGGTCCTATTTATAGAGTTTGGGAATGAAAATATCTTGATTTTACTTGAATAAAAATAATGGCTTTTTAGGTGAAAATCATTTGAATAATCGTTCAGCAGAGGCTGAAGACTCGTTCAGAAGATGCTGGACTGTTGAAGGAGTTTGAATGGCTGAAGGGAAAAGAATTCAAACGAATTTGAAAACATGCTGGTGGAGGCGATATATCGCCCCCTATAGGCGATATATCGCCTGGACCTTTGTTCCCGAGGCGACCGTGCATCGATTCGTGTTTTCCGTATCTACGTGCTGCGACATATCGCCCCCTATAGCTGCGATATATCGGCACACGCAGAATATTTAAACACGAGTTTACACATTTTTAGCTAAGTTTGAATGGACTAAACAGCCTTGACTAAGCCCTCAACGTGCTCAAAGCTGCTGACTGACCCTATACATTCAAACTTTTACCCTTATTTAATTTAATCCTCAAAAATACTTAATCCTTAATTACCATTCAAAACATGTGCTTAAAATCCTATTGGTTGATGTCTAAACCTTATAATATAATAATATATTCCTTAATATCAGACACATTATTCAAACCTTAGGTTATACTTAATATTCTTAAACTATAGGTTAAACTTAGAAAATCTATAAGTACTACTATGAGTGTCCAAATAACTCCCGGTCTGAACCAAAAATCCAAAGTAACAATGATAACACTAAACATACTATAATACTACTAAACAATTAGCTAAGTAAAGTTCTTGGACTCTACACCTCGCAAAGTACTTTGAGGCATATTCTCTATGTCTGAATCTTTCTTGGGACATTCTCAACACCGAACTCTTCTAGCTCGTTATATAACCAAAAATGTGAACTATTCAGTTAACTGATCAGCTCCGAGGAACTAGCCTCGGACTTCAAATGTAACAAGGCATTCCAATCTTCCATCCCCTAACCATGGGAAATCCATCCTAGCATATCAATTCATCCCATGTAGAAGTCGTGCCCTCACCTGACATTTCCCCTAGGTGGCATCTCCTGCCTCTGGTGCATAATAAATAACCTCACTGGTTTCCATCACTATCCTGACGGCTATCTTGTAAATCAGATTCCCCATCCTGACAAGACCAGGAGCCATAGAACTGTCCGGGGTACTTCTGCTTTGATTACCGAGAATCTATCCTTACTAAACTTCGCCAATGGAAATACTGTCATTTGCATCTCCGGCACTCATGCTTTATACCTCATTTCACAGATCTCAAATAACATGGCCCTCTCTGCTACCTAAATACAAATGATGATTTCTTACATCGGAGCGGCCCAAATGCTCTGGACTATTCCAGAGTTTAATCCTTAAATGGGTCATCATTTCTAGCTACATCCGCCTGTATCAATTTCCCAAAATGAATTACCCAACTCACAAAACTCATTGACATACACTGTTGTTACCTTATCATTCCAAATCAAGCTTATGAGCCTACCAGTCTCCGCAGCTTAAACTATGTCTTTATAACCTCTTTCATCAATTCACCATCTGAGTTCTTTCCAACCCATCATGCCAATGTCTCAGCCCGAGTACCATTTTCAAGCATCCTTCTGCCACAAATACTTAACACAACCCCTTAGTCATGACCTCTCATCTTCATATAACCAAGGATGGAATTATCTTTGCCCATCCTCTGAAAAATTCTTAGGCAACCCAAACTTTCCTCAAAACCAGAGGATAACGCCTTTTAGGCCTTCCATATAATACATTTATCTGTCTATACCCTCACATTAAACCAACACTGGTAACCTCTCTGTTAAAGCATACAAAGCAGCTCTTTCCCCAGAGAAGTCCGCTGTTTCTCCATCTAGTCTCAACTATTAAACCCCACAACTTACTCACATACTAGCGAACATCTGCTATGACTTTCAGGGACAGATGGAGGTTTCCAACTCCAACTATCATCTGGAATCCCCCTATAAAACAACGCCAAGTCCACTTAACCATTCTAGGCGCAAATAATTTTAGTTCATCCGCCACTGCTGACTAAACTCCTCAGCCCTAAGGTTCACACTCCGAACCATTCCACAGCCATAAAGCATATTAAACACAGATCCACAATACTATACATTTAGCTACCAAATTTTTATTACAACCAAGTATACTCACACTTTATAATGCTTCCTACAAGTCAATAAACAGATACGACATATGAATTCAATTCAGGCAGTTAACCACATACACTCAATATGCAAACCATTATCCAAATATTCATTCACATACAATAGCAATGCCAATCAGTACGCTTCAATCTCATCACGCAATAGTCAAGGGCCAGGCCCTATCAGTATCTCATGCTTCCTATTAATCATACAGATATCAACATTCATATTCCTTTCCAATCATTGAAGCATATAATCATGTATACACAATTACCAAACCCTAAGTCGAGCTTGTCTTTCGCGGCGAATGTACATGTCTAGCCACTCTTCAGGAACCCTTAAACCTAGGACGCACTGATACCAAGTTGTAATGCCCTGGATAGCCAAGACCGTTACATTGTGTGTTTATAAAGGTACATGACTTGCTAATCAAGTCATTTAATTAGAAACGTGTTACTGAAACTATAATAGAACTAGGGTTAAAAGGTTTTGGTCACAAAAGTTACATTCCATATAATTAAACATTTTGAACATGGGATCCCAAAAGTAATAACATTTAAAAGACAGTTTACGAAATCTCAGGATATAAGTACAGCTACTAGCCATTCTAAGGACAAAATAGACATTTAGGCTTTTCCCGTCCTGTACCACTCCTCGGTCGTGGCGGCCGATCAGCTGACTATGTACATTCAGCCCCAAAGCTCTCCAACTCTGGATTGGTCCACATTTCCCTTGCCTTTACCTGCACCACATAGTACCCGTGAGCCAAGGCCCAGCAAGAAACTAGATAACAGAGCATAGCCATTAAGCAATCAATTTACAAATCAACAGCTAAACAACCCATAAAGCATGGCTATACACTCAATAATCCATAATATTCACACAATCAGGCATTCCGCATATCAAGCCCATCAATTAACATTAATAATCAATTCACATATTAAACAGGGTCGACGCCCTTAAGTCGCACCCCCTATTTATCCCACTGACTCTAGCCCGCTTAAACCGAGCTCAGTGAATATTAAGTTGTCCTCAGCTACCAGTGGCCGAGCCGCGCCCTATGCGCAAATATTGATTATGGCACTCTTAGGCCGTTTTATCACATGTCCCATGGCATAATACCATCTATGACATCATACAGATATAGGGAGCTCTTAGTCCCAACATAATCACATAACCGGGTGCAGTTTTCTTACCTTCGATTCCGTTAGCTTTGATCAATGAAACCGACCCTCAAGCATGATCCCTTCCGAGCCCTAGCATACACCTAGTCACAGCCATAGATCAGAATCATCACCAAACTTCAATTCCAAAACCTAGCCTTGGGACCAATCCCGAGCCCTCGGGAAGCCCTAATTCCACCAAACGAGGTGGTGGAATCAAACCCCGAGCCCCTAGGCAAAAACTCTAAGAAATAACCTAAAAACCCCCTTCTAAAAACTGGGTAGCGCTACAAAGAGGGTGCTATAGCGCTACAAGCAGAGCCAACAGGCGCGCAAACCACAAAGCCTGGTGCTGTAGCGCCCAAAGGCTAGCGCTACAGTGCTAGTCACAACACATCCAAACCCTGTTTTTCTTCCTTCGATTTTCCCCGAGCCAAACCTCTACAAAATCCTTCCAAACTTCAACCAAACATCAAAACAAGCCTACCATCATATATAACTCACCCCAAATGACCCAACCATACAAAACTTAAGCACATGCACCCCAAAATGTAGAAAATGCCATGATTGAGCTTGAAGCTCAAACACTCAACAGAAAACCATATAAACTTCAGTACTTTAAAGCTAGAATTTCATACCTTCAATGGAGAATTTCAACCTAGGTTAGCTCTAGTATCCTTTCAGCCTCAAGCCCTTCACTTCCTCAAACTTATCCCCCTTGATTCCATCCAAAACTCAAGTTTAGAAAACCATATCAACATCAAAACTAGAAACTAAAGAAAACCTTGAAACTTACCTTAGTTGGGTGAGTAACCTTTGCTAATCCTCAAGCTTAATCAAAGACCCTAACTCCAAGCTCTAGCCCAAGTTCTCCCTGAGTTACAGCTCCAAAAAATCCTCAAGAAATGATGAGGAATAGCCAACCGAGTGAGAGAGAAAGGTTAGCTCCAAGTGTTCTGTTTTTCTTTCCTTCCTTTCTTCTTCTTCTCTTTTCTTTTTCAACTTCCTTTAGTTTCTAAACATTCCACTAAGGGTTAAAAGGCAGAGTAGTACTTATCCCTTATTAAGTCAAATGACCACATTGCCCTCCCAATAATAACTAAACCTTTAAATCATTCTAAGGAAATTTTGGTCATTGCACCCAATTCCCGCTAATTCCTCGAGTGTCTTTAATAATTACCACTTACCTCCCGGCACCTATCTAATTACCAATTATTTTCCTCAATAACAAATAATCTCCAATATATTCTCTAAATTCCCAGAAATACCCCTAGACTCACCCCAAGCCGGGTATAAATCCCCGCCGTGACTTTTTCGCTAAACAGCTCACTAGGATCGCCTTGAGTCACAAGCTGCAGATATATCCTCATAATAATGTGTTCTCAACAATTTATCACAAATATTTACATTTATGCCCTCAACGGGCCAAAATTACAAATATGCCTTTATAACCTAATCAGGGCCTACATGCATACTAATACACATAGTCATGCATCACATATATCCAAATAATCATATAAGCATGCTTATCACATAATCATGCATTTTCACCATTAATTCACATAACTTCCAATTGTGCCCTCCCGGCACACCAATCAAGGCCCTTAAGCCTTATTAGTAATTTTGGGTCGTTACAGGGGTTGTCCTGCTCATGTGCTAAGATCTAAATCTGGAAAACTGGATTCAAGGTCTGAAGTGTGTATATTTGTGGGCTATGCTCCAGAAACAAGAGGTGGATATTTCTATATTCCAAGTGATCAAAAGGTATTTGTTTCGACGAATGCAACCTTCTTAGAACATGACTATATGAATGATTTTAAACCTCGGAGCAAAGTAGTTTTACAGGAACTAATGACAGATAAAATTTCATCTCCATCTTCCTCATCAGTTATGATAAAAAAACCAAAGAAACCACAATTCCTTAAAAGGAAAAACCAGTGCAACGCCGTAATGGGAGGATTGTGAGACAACCTATTCGCTACGAACATGAGGCACACGTTCTTGTGTCAGATACTGAAAAAGACGATCCATTGACTTTTAAAGAAGCAATGGAAGACCCTGGTGTTGATAAGTGGCAAGCTGTCATGAATCAAGAAATGGAATCAATGTATTCCAATTTAGTCTGGGAACTTGTAGATCTGCCTGACAATGCAAAGCCATTGGATGTAAATGGATCTACAAGAAGAAAATGGGTGCATATGGAAAGGTAGAGACTTATAAAACAAGGCTTGTGGCCAAAGGCTACACACAGAGAGAAGGTGTAGATTATGAAGAAACATTTTCTCCTGTGGCTATGCTTAAGTCCATTCACATACTTTTATCCATAGCTGCCATCTATGATTATGAGATCTGGAAAATGGACGTCAAGACAGCCTTTCTAAATGGCCAACTTGATAAAACCATATATATGGAACAACCAGATGGGTTTATTCAGAAGGATCAAGATCAAAAGGTATGCAAGTTGTTGAAATCCATATATGGATTGAAACAAGCATCAAGATCTTGGAACTTAACATTTGATGAAACTATTAAAACATATGGTTTCGAACAAAATGTTGACGAAGCATGTGTTTATAAATACATCAAAGGGAAAGTTGTGGTTTTCTTAGTCCTTTATGTTGATGATATCCTACTCATTGGGAATGATGTAGAGACATTATCAAATGTAAATAAATGGTTGGCTAACAAATTCCAAATGAAAGATTTGGGAGAAGCAAGCTATGTTCTAGGCATTAAAATTCTAAGAGATAGAAAGAACAAGCTCTTGGCACTTTCACAAGCAAATTATATTGATAAAGTGCTTGAAAGATTCTCTATGGAAAATTCCAAAAAGGGTCAATTGCCGACCAGACATGGAATTACTCTTTGCAAAGATCAGTGTCCAAAGACACCACAAGAGCAAGAGGACATGAGAAAGTATCCTTATGCATCAGCTGTAGGGAGCCTAATGTATGCAATGTTATGTACTAGACCTGACATATGTTATGCAGTAGGGATTGTCAGTTGTTATCAGTCAAATCCAGGTTTGGAACACTAGATTGCGGTGAAACATATTCTCAAGTCTCAAGAGAACGAGTAACTATATGCTAGTATATTCGGGTAGTGACCTTGAACCTACTGGATATACATACTCAGATTTTCAATCAGACAAAGATAGTAGAAAGTCTACTTCTGGGTCAGTATTCACTCATGGTGGTGGAGCAGTTGTCTGGAAAAGCATTAAGCAATCCAATATAGTTGATTCAACCATGGAAACTGAATACATAGCAGCTTGTGAAGCAGCTAAAGAAGCAATTTGGCTGAAAATGTTCTACATGGATCTGGAAGTGGTTCCAGAAGTGGAGAAACCACTTGTTCTTTACTGTGACAACAGTGGAGCAATGGCTAATTCTAAAGAACCAAGAAGCCACAAGAGGAGAAAGCATATAGAGAGCAAATACCACTTAGTCAGAGAAATCGTACATAGAGGAGATGTGTCCATTCTGAAAATAGCATCAGAACACAACCTGGCAGACCTGTTTACGAAGACGCTTTGTGCAAAGCAATTCGAGGGTCATGTACGTAATATGGGATTGAGAGAAATGCCCTACTTGCTTTAAGTACAAGTGGGAGATTGTTAGGAGTATGTCTTAAAAGCATGTAAAAGACATTTATTATTTCGATGAATAAATAAATACAATGGTCTGTTATTGTTATATTTAGATTATTAAATTATTGTTTGAATAATTTTGTAAATATCAGAAAAATTCCATATTCATTATTGAGGATGTGATCTTGTATTAGTACGAGAGAATTAAGATCACATGAATGAATAAAAATAGTCAACAAAAACAAATTGAAGTTATGGAATTCTTTAATTGGGGTTGTAAGTACGGTTTGCTGAGTATCATGTTGATACAAATAATCTAGATTCAGATTATTGATGTGGTAAGACATCTCGGTAAAGGTTCTTTATATAATATGATTATATATGACATGGACCGATATGAATAAAAGTATTTATCCAAAAACCATTTAATAATAAAGACTTGTAATTCAAATCATAACTGATGATCATTTATAGATCAACCTAAATCATGAGTGTTCATGAACTCCTGTTCATGCTTATTAAATCTTTTGATTCATTCGTTAAGGTCTCTTCATAGAATGAGGCTAATGACTTTTGTTTTGGAGATTTAATATCATGGATGGCTGGGAACATGTATCAACAATACGGAATCTAATATTTCCTAACGGATTGTATATTAGTTCCCTTAAGGGTTAATTCTGGAACTGAATGATTTTGAGCTCAAATCTATAATTAGATTATAGATTAATTATTCACTAGTAAATTAATGGTACTTAAGGAATAAGAAGTAAATTAGAAAGGTAAAATGGTAATTATTCCATTCTAATGTATGAACTAATTAATTAGAGTGTTGAAATATTGTAAGATGGTTATATCAATGGACAACGTAGAATAAGATTTCTGTAAAAGTATATCTATAACATAAAGAGTTCAATTCTGAATTTATAGTGGAGAAATATCAGAATTAATAAATTAACTACTATAATTAAAGAGTTTAATTATTTAGTTTCAATTTATTGGAGCTTAATGTTATAGGTCCATGGTCTCCGAAATGGCTCAAACAAACACTGACAAAGATAAATACAAAAATGGGCAAAAAGACTTATTCGATAAGTAAAATATTTTTCTATGCACTAAACATAATTATTGTATAATTGTGTGTAATCAATTATTTGAGAATTAATTAATTATTTGATTTAACAAAAATATAAGTAATTTTGAATTAATTTATTTTTGGTATTTAAAAAATAAGAAAAATTGGGAAAAATCACATGCCTTCCTTGGCATGTGCTACACGCACAAGATGCTTCAAGAAGTTTCTTTGTTCCACAATTTTAGTTATTTAAATATTAAATAAATAATGAGATATTTAATATGATTAAAATATTATTATTTAAACAAAATTTGATAACTGATTAGTTAATTTAAATTGTTTTAAATAACTAATATTTTATTTTAATAAATTGGATATATTAAATATAGGATATCAGTTTTTCATTGCGATACTTTTTTCAGTGATAGAAAATATATCGTGAAATCTCTATGAGAGAAAGAGAACAGTGATACAAGCATAGGTCACTGTTCTTCACAAACATAGGTCCAAACTTTATCAGATCTCTTGTGTTGAGAACATCTAATAAATAGATTTTGCCTATTGCCAACTAATAATGGAGACTATGGGACTTATTGTCATAACTCCCTCTCCAACTCACTATTTTAAATTATGTGTTTTCTTACAACATCCTATGCTTTTGAATTGGTTTGTAAAAATAAAGTGATCTATTTTTACCGAATGATATTCTAATAACTACTAATCCAATTAAGAGAAATTAAAATTATAGAACCATGCCCTAATTAATTCAATTTTAATTTGCTTTAATTACTAGGAATGTCATTTATTATTTAATAAAATAATTTTATTAAATACAAGAAATTAAACAACTTTTAAAATATATTTCCGCTCTTGAACTAGTTAAAACTAGCTTTATTATTATATGGTCCATCATATAAAGCATATAATCACAAAGGACAATCCTAAGGCATGTTTCTACTCATATGAGATGCATGCATAATTTTAAATACTGTGTGGGTTATATGTATGGCATGTCAAAAATGCATGATAAAGTATTAAACAATTTAATCACATTCAAACATTTAAATAAATAAATAAATGCGGGCCGGGTGTCTTGGGTATTTCTAGAAAAAATTACAACACTTGCAAAAACATACACAAAAATGTAAGAGACTAAATAAAACCTAAAGAGATCTCTATCTTCAACTTTGGGCCTTCACAAGTAGTCTTGATCCTTTAAGCCATTTATCCATTCAACTTTTAATTATCTTAAACAAATTTTAAGAATAATTAACTTGGGCATTAATGCCAAATAAGTTATTAGGCATAGTTTTGAATTTGGGTTCATACAATTAAATCAAAATAAAACAATTTTTAATTATGCGCTAAAATTAATTAGGCCCATAATTTAAATGGATAACAATGTGCAAACCCTAGGATTAAAAATCCTAAGGCCGGCGACACACTAACGCTCGGCATGAGCTTGTTCGGTGATGCGCGGCTGCTGGAGGGTGCGGCTGGGGCGCATGGTGTGCGTACGACAAGCGCAGGAGCTTGCGAGGTGCGTGCAGTAGGCGCGAGGAATGCGGCTGGGCGAGGTGCACAGGGGCACACTGGATGTTGATAGGTTAGAGTGTTTTAGAGGAGTAGTTCGATTGAAATTTTGGGTTGTAATTCATGTTTAGTAATTTTCTAAGAATTATGTTGTGGCGTCCCAAATTTTTTAATAAGGCTTAGTGCCTTGATTAGCGTGCCAGGATGGAAATAATTGATTTAATTATGTTATTATGTGGATTAACTGATTATGTGAGTAGAAATACATGTTTATTTGAATTAAATATGCACGTGGGCCGAATTCAGTTAATAGGGGCATATTTGTAATTTGGGTCTGTCGAGGGCATAACTGTGATTAGGTATGTGTTGTGTTAGAAACCACAGTATTGTGGAGATATATTTGTGATGTGTGATCCGAGACGGTCCTAGGGAGCGGAATAGCGGAATAGTCACAACGGGGTCGAATACCCGGCTCGAGGCGAGCCTAGGGGTATTTTGGGAGTATAGCGCGTGTTCAGGGTTACCAAGTAACAAGTAGTCATTTAGCTGTTATTTAGGTATGCCAGGATTAATTGGGGATTTATAGGAATACTCGAGGAACTAGCAAGAATGTGGCAAATGATGGGATTGCCCTTGGTGGCATTAGAGGACTAAGGATATACTTGGGGGCATCTTGGACATTTTGCAGCTGAGATAGGCTTAAGTTAATTAGGATTCTAGAACTAAGGACAAACCAAAAATAGAACAACTCCAACTCAACTCTCCCTCTTTCTCTTCTCTCGTGTACCTCTCTCCCTTTCTTCGATGTGCTTGAAGCTTTGGTGAATTCCTGAGGAATTGGCTGAGAATTGAAGCTGGGGACTTGGGGAAAACAAGCTAAAGGTGTTGGGGAATTAGCTCAAGGTCAAAATCATCACAGAGGTAAGGTCTAGAACAATATTTCTTTATAAATTCCTTTGAAGTTTTAGTGTTTTGAGGTTTAATTAAACTCATGTGATTGAGTTAAGTGGTAATGAGGTTGTGGTATAGTTTTTCGGGTTCATGTACTGTGCTAGGCATAGTGGAAGTGTTTTGTGTTAGGAACGAGTTTCCTAATACGCAGGGGAATGGTGGTGGGTTGGCCCAGTGTACAACAAAAATTTAAACTACCTTTAAATATGCGGATCCATTAATATACATACATTAATCATAAGCAAGTAAATATAAAGCATACATCTTGATGCCTATCAAGTGTCCTTGCTATCTTTTCGTAATTTGAATGAACTTCCTATCCAAGCTTCTCCCATGTACTCACACCAAGATCTTCCACAACGTTCTCTACACCTCAAGAAGTGTGTGGGCACTTAGAGAATAAATGATGGTTAATTTTTGGTTCTACTTGATGTACTCAACACATGAGATCAAGAGAATAAGGCCTGAAATTGGTTCTGTATCTTTTCAGGGAGAGATTGAAAAGTATCGTTCTTTTCCACAGAGCGAATGACTGAGTGTCTTTCTATTTTCTGATAAGTCTTACTTAAATAGAAAATATTTGAATTTTAAAAAATAAATCTCTAACCAATTACAATTTATCTTTTAATTAATTAATTATCTTATTAATGAAAATATCCAAAAACTAATTTTTGAATTTTCCATTAATTAATTAATTAATTAAATAAAATTAAAAAATCTATCCCTGAAAATTATGCAGTATACGCTGCACACAGTCCATGGACTGTGTGTGGTCGTGTACCACCCTATATTTTAGGGATATTTGATTTTTCTATTTTTATTTAATTATTTATTCAAACTATTTTGTCAGATAAAAATCTAACAACTTGATAACTAATTCAAATTTGAATTAAATATCTTTTTAACTAATTATCAAATGTAATTAATTATTTGAATAAATATCAATCTTTTAAATTCAAATCTAATTTGAACTTATCAGATTATTATCTCCCGCTCAAATAAAGATATTTAATTACTTCTACTAATTAATTAAAACCAATATAAAATTTGAAATTAAATATTTAATATATTATAATTTTAAAAATTATAATTAATTAATTATTTAATATAAATTCGAAAATTAAAAAAAATTTAATATTAATTAATTTTGTTAATTACCATTAATTTGTAATTAATTAATTAATCACTATTATCACATAATTGCATATTTTGGCCCGAAGAACAAATTTCTTCTTAAATATGTCTTTCAACCATTTTTCCCTTTATATCAACTCTTACCTTGAATAATGTTGATAGTGGGGACCTATGGACCTATAATTCCAAGCTCCAATAAATTTGAGATTATTAATTAAACTCTTTAATTAAATAATCTTAATTTATTAATCTCATGATTACTCCACTATAAATATGAGACTGCACTCTTGTAATTATAGACATTTCATTTACTGAGTACTATATAAAACAAAGCATCCATTGTTATAATCATTGCATACAAATTAACCCTCTAATAATGCTTCATAATTAATCGGGAATAAACTTATCGTTTTACCCTTTTAATTATATCTTGTTTCCTTAAGCACCATTGAGTTTACTATTGAATGTTAATTCATAACTAAATTATGAATTTGAGCTCAATAACCTTTCAGTCCCAAAAGTCAACCCTTAAGAGAATCATTATTCAATCTCTTACGAGAAGGTATAGATTCCATGTCTGCATTTACATTAATGAGTTCCCAAAACAAAAGCTTCTAGCCTGATCATTCTGACAGACCCTAACGAGTGAATCAAAGAACTCGTATAACATAAACAGGAGCTCATAGTAACTTTATGATTAAGAACTATTTGTATATGATCATCAGTTGATATATTTAATTAATACTTCGAAACGATATTTAACTAAGTATTAACAAACATATCTGGTCTAGTTCTATATATTCTCCAATATATAAAGTACCTCCACTAAAGTGTCCTACTGCACTAGTGATCCGGATCTAGATCACATGTATTCATAATACTAGTAGACCGTACTTGCAGTAATTAATCTAAAGATTCCATAACTTTATTTTACTACGAACTATTCAAGTTCATTTAACTTAAACACAATCCTCCCGTACCAATACGTGTTTGAGATCACATATATGAACTTAGGAATTTTTCTTATATTTACATAATATTATCACAAAATAATATAGTCCATAAAATATATGCATAACAAATTCAATTTATTTATTTATTTCTTAAAACAATGTTTACTACATATGCTTTCAGGGCACAATTCCCAACATTTTGGGTCTTAATTCTGGCTTTAGAGTATGTTTAGATTGAATTTAAGGAGTTTTGGGATTATGAAAATGCATAATTTTCTGGGTTTTGGGGCTCGAGCCGTGGCCCTGTTCTTCAGGCGTCGTGGCCTGCATGAACTCAGAGACTTGGGAGCCTCGGATTTTGCCCAGGTGAGTCGTGGCCTGTGTCCCCTTGCCGAGAGCCCAAGGTTCTCTGACTTGCAGCGGGTCGTGGCTCAAATTAGGGAAAGTGACCAAATAGGGTTTTAAGCTCGGGAACCCAAATCTCAAGGCTCAGGAAGGATTCTACTACCTGATTTAGTAGAATTTGATGTCCTGAAGGCTAGTATTTTAATCTAAAGTTCTTAATTGGTAAGGGATTGATGGATGTATATTTATTATTGCGTTGTGACTAGGTTTTGCGTCAAGGCTCGGGTCTACGGGAAACTCAAACTGCGGAGGTGCATAAGATTATGGCTCGCGAGGCCAGGAAGGCTCCGGATGTGAACCCAATCATTGACCTGATGGGGGAGGTCCCGGAGGGCCATGTGGCGTGACTCTCTTTTAGGCCTGCGTGCCATCGTTTATTGGGGTATAGACAATTAACACTCGATCCCCAGAGCTCTGTTGTAAATAATTTTTCGTTTAAACTCATGCAACTTTCACTACTTTATTTCCATGACTATACTATTATCATCGAATTGAAGCTTAGTAAACATGCAATATGGACTTTGTTAATTCAACTTTGCATAATCGTAACTCACAAGAATCCCAAGTACCCGACTTAGGCCTTGTGCTCGAGTCTCAAAAACTCAAGTCTTTATCAACTTCTCTTAGTTCTTAGACAATTTTAAGGCATTTAGTGTTGCTCTGTAGGCTCGTGGTCCTCGAGAGTAACTTTAATGCGGCCTTTCGTCCCTGAGTTCTAGCGACTCAGAACAGGGCCAGCCTGTGGTACTTAGAGCTTGAGGATCTTCGTAACAGTGTCTAGACTCTTGTACATTTAATGTTTCCTCTTAGGCTCACGCTCCTAAGAGTAACTTTGATGCGGGGTCAAGTGAGGGTACTTGACTATCCTATGCCTTTGAGTTTCAACGACTCGGGCTTTGAGGAGGTCTGTTTACACTGTAGGGTTTTGCCTTAGTGCTCAATGCTTAGGACATTTAGTGTTGTCTTCCAGGCTTGTTGTCCTTCAAAGTAACTTTAATGTCTTCCTGTGTTACCGAGTCCCAATGACTCAGGTCCCTAGGAGGTCAATCACACTAAGCCACCTTCCCCCCGGGTACATTTCCACTGGTGGGTCAGCTTGGGCCTTTCGATTTGCCCCTCGACTACACAACTCAGGACCTAATTATGTGGAAATCGTAAGCTCATCATCTTGGGTTCAAGTAATCGAGTTCCCTGCCATTAGACTAGGTTTTGCGCGATACTCAAGTTTTAGCACTCGAAGTCTAGCTCCGAGTTCTAATGACTTGGGCTTCCGTTCGCATCTCGAGATCAAAGGACTAGGTCACTACTCCTCGGGCATGGTGTCCTCGGGAGGCAACCTCAATCCCTACTCATGATACTTGGGATTTTTACTCCTAGGGTCGATTCCTAACTCTGAGTGTCAGTGACTGGGGCCTCTATTCGCATCTCGAGATCATAGGACTAGGTCAGTGCTCCTCAGACGCAATGTCCATGGAAGTTGACCTCAATCCGTACTCGCGCTACTTGGGGCAATTAGTGCAAATGTTCTACAGAGTATTTTTCTTAAGTCTTAGGCGACTTAGGCTCGTGCTCGAGTATGGATGACTTGGGCTTCCATTCACATCTCGAGGATTGGAATTTGGTTATAACTCCTCAGGTGCGTGCTATCCTCGAGAGAATATGCTAAATCCAATCTCACGTTACTTGGATCTATTCAGCACTAGGTTTTTCCCAAGCCACTAGCTATGGGGTCTCATGACATTAGGGACGCTTTACTCGTCGACTAGCTTAGCATCCTAGGTCATCGACTTCCCGATGTTGTTTTTGCTTGCGACTTACCAGGGACTTGGTCATTGCACCTCTGGCCCAGTGCCCATAGGAGGTGACCCAATTCCATGCCTCAAGACCGAGTACGAGAGGACTCAGTCTTTTATTTGCATCTCAAAATCAAGGGACTTGGCTAGTGCTCCTTGGGCGCAATGTCCACGGGAGGTGACCTAAGTCCGTTCTCATGCTACTAGGATTCTTAGTATCTAGTCCCTAGACACTAAGCCTACTCCACTTTGAACAAGCTTGGTTTCTTAGGTCACGGACTTAAGACTTTTTAGCTTCCTAATTTTTCCTATTCTCAAGATACTAACACTAGGCTTACTCCACTTTTGACAAGCTTAGTGTCCTAGGTCATCCTCTGCGAGGCATGGTACTCTACGAGGTTGCCCTAACTCCATGGCCCCAAGTGATCGGAGAATAGTCTGTGTTCACTTGTCTAGGCTAGCGAGCGGGTGCTCTACAAGTGATACATAAGGAAAAAAGGAAACTAACAAATATAAGCAGAATCTCTCGAATAATTTTACCATGTTTTGTCTACATGGTTTCCATTAATTATGCCCAAAGGCTACAAGGAGATTACAAAAATTAATAAATTTATTGCTCATATCACTGGTAATACCAGTGCAGATGCTCGGCGTTCCAGGCGTGGGATATTAATTGTAAAGCCCTGGATAACCAAGATTGTTACACTGTGTATTTTAAAATAGTGCAAAACTTGTTAATTAAGTCGTTTCAACATTAATGTGTTCCTAAAGTCAACTATCAGGTTAGGGTTAAAATATTTTGATCATTAACGGTTAATTTTCATTAAAATAGATGTTTGGTACGTGGGATCCCAAAAACAGGGTTTAGGAGAAAAATTTACAACTCTTAACAGTTATGTACAACCAGTGGCCACTCTAATGGAAAAATACAAATTTTAGGCTTTGTCCATGCACTTTCCCTCGGTCGTGGTAGACGAGCAGCTGACAATGTACACCTCGCCCCCAGAGCTCTCCAACTCATGGTTGGTCCAAATTTCCCTTGCCTTTACCTGCACCACTTAGCACCCGTGAGCGAAGGCCCAGCAATAAAATCATAACAGCAAATAAACAATCAGTAATAGCATCCAATCAATTATAATTTAACCATTCAGAAGCTCAACAAATCATAAGCATCAAACAAATAATAGTAAGCATGATCTTATAATGATATATCTTAATCAATAGAAAAATACTCAAGGTCGGCACCCTTAGGTTGAGCCCTCTATTTACTCATCTGACTCCGACTCGCTTAGGCCGAGTCCATTGTTTATTCAGCTAACCCCGGCTCACAGTGGTCGAGCTGCGTCCTGTGCGCAAGTTATCAGCCCCGGCTCTCTTAGGCCGATCATTTCATGTTTTGAATAACAGTATCATAGTTACACAACACATATACTTAGATACAAGGAATCTCAACCCCAACACAACCACACAAGGGTGCAGTTTTCTTACCTTGAATTCTGAGCGGAGGATACAGAACAGTCCCGAGCATGATCCTCGGTCCCGAGCCTTGGCAATAAACCTAGTCACAGTGGCCAATGGGTATTTATCAATTTCTAATCCAAATAAATACTTAGGAGACAAAAACTAGCCTTTGGGACCTCGATTTCTACTAAACCGGGTAATAGAAATCGTCCCGAGCGCCTAGGTTCGAACCCTCGAGCTTTACCAATCCTCGAAACCATCCTAAGGTAAAATCCCCTAGGAGGGCCGCGACCTGGTCCTAAGGGTCGCAGCGCACCCCCAAGTCAGAGATTAAATCCCCAAGCCTCAGGGGAGGCAGGCCGCGACTTGCCCCCCTAAGGTCGCGGGGCACCTTCAAGACATAGAGCACACCCAGGAATTTTGGGCATGAGGGCCGCAACGCCCATGAGCTAGGTCGCAGCACACCCCATCGTGCCCAGAATTTCTGGGTTTGCTCAACATATTTTCCAGCCAAATTCCTTAGAATTCAATCCTAATAAACCTCCCAACCAGAATCAAACTCAACTACGAGTTCAAGACTTTTAAGGACATATTTTAAACGCAAAACCTTAATAATCCTACTGAATTCACTATCCCAAATCAGTTAAAATTCATCACCCAATACTCAGCTTAATTTCACCCTAATGATCTAATTCTCTAACATAACCAAAGATAAGTACTTACCTCAACTATTGATTGAAACCTCACAAGCTTCCTGCCTTCTACCCTTGTGCTTAAACTCTCAAGTTTCCTAGCTAAACCCCTTGGTTTCCAAGCTTCAGCTCATCAAAGTTCTTCAAGAGCAAGAGAAAAATATGGAGAAAATCGTGTAAGAAAAAGAAGGAGAGAGAAAGAGTGAGTTTGAGGTCTTCCTAATGTGTCTAGTGAATTCTTAGTGCCTCTAGGCCCTTAGCTGATCACATCCCCAACAACAAAATGACCAAAATGTCCTCCCCTAAACTACTTAGCCTTTTAATTACTCTAAGGGTAAAATAGTATTTTCTCCCCAATTCCCGCTAACTCCTCAAGTGTTCCTAATATCTACCAATTAATCTTGTTGCTCCAATAAATTACCATGTACTTATTCAATATCTAATAATTCCCAAAATATATTATCTAAATTCCCAAAAATACCCCTTGGCTCCCCCCGAGCCGGGTATTAAACCTCGCTGTGACTATTTCGCTAATTCGCTCACTAGGATCGTCTTGAGCCATATGCTGCAAATATATCCACATAATAATGTAGTATCGACAATTTATCACATATAATCACATTTATGCCCTCAACGGGCCAAAATTACAAATATGCCCCTTATAAGCTATAAAGGGTCCACATGCATATCTAATACTCGTAAAGATGCATATCACATACTCATATAATCATATTAATCATGCATGCCACATAGTCACACATTTAAGCAATTAAACATACATATAAACCAATTATGCCCTTCTAGCACACTAATCAAGGCCCTAAGCCTTATTAGAGATTTTGGGTCATTACAATTATCCCCTCCTACTGAGAATTTCGTCCTCAAAATTTACCTAAATAACTCGGGATACTGGTTCCGCATCGATGACTCAAGCTCCCAAGTCACTTCCTTAACCCTGTTATTCCTCCACAACACTTTGACTAGAGGAATCATTTTGTTCCGTAGAACCTTGTATTTCCTATCTAGGACTTGAACCGATCGCTCCTCATATGACAAATCTGTCTGCAATTCTATGTCCTCATACTTCAACACGTGAGTCATATCTGAGATGTACTTCCGAAGCATAGAAATGTGGAATACGTCATGAACTCCTGATAACAACGGTGGCAGTTCCAACCTGTAGGCCACTAGCCTGATCCTCTCTAGGATCTAAAATGGTCCTATGAACGGCTCAGCTTTCCCTTTTTCCTAACCTTCTCAACCCTCGCAATGGTGAGACTCGCAGAAATACGTGGTCCCCTACTTGGAACTCCACATCCCTATGCTTAGGATCAACGTAGCTTTTCTGTCTGCGAAGCGAAGCGAGCATTCGAGCTCAGTTCTTCTCGATAGCCTCATTAGTCCTCTGAACCATCTCCGATCCCACATACCTCCTCTCACCCATCTCATCCCAATGAATGGGCGATCTACATCTCTTCCATACAACATCTCGTATGAAGCTACTCCAATCATTAATTGATAACTGTTGTTATACGAAAACTCAATCAACGGAAGGAACTTACTCCAAGACCCTTCAAAGTATATCACACAAGCCCTAAGCATGTCTTCGAATACCTTAATTGTCCTCTCAGACTGTCCATCAGTCTGAGGATGAAAGGTTGTACTGAACTTCAGCTGAGTCCCCATAGCCTTCTACAAACTACCCCAAAACTTGGAGGTAAATATAGGATCCCGGTCTGAAACTATAGACTTGGGAACCCCATGGAGACGTACAATCTCTCTCACGTACAGTTCCACGTATTGATCCATAGTATAGATCATCTTCACTGGCAAAAAGTGAGTTGACTTGGTGTATCTGTCTACTATCACCCACACCGAGTCATGTAGCCCCACTGTCCTGGGTAAACCTCCCACAAAATCCATAGTAATGTCTTCCCATTTCCACTCGGGAATACCCAAAGGCTGTAGCAACCCCGCAGGTCGTTGATGCTCAGCCTTCACCTATTGAAAGGTTAAACACTTGGCCACGTACTCCACTACATCCTTTTTCATCCCAGGCCACCAATATAACGTCTGTAGATCATGATACATCTTCGTGGAGCCTAGATGGAGTGAGTACGGCGTCGTATGGGATTCATCTAATATCTCTCATCTAATACCCATGTCTGTCGGGACACAAATCCAACCATTATACCGTAGTAACTATGTCTCTAAAATAGAATAATCCTTAGCTACTCCAGCTAAGACATTCCCTCTAACCTCCTACAATGATGAATCAACCATCTAACCCTCTCTTACCCTCTCCAGAAGGGTCGAATGTAAAGTGATATTGGCCAACCAGCCCATGACTAGCTATAGCCTCGCTCTGGACATCTCCTCTACCAACTCTCTCGATATCTGTGCAGAGCTAAACAATTGTCTCGGGCCCCTCCGGTTCAACGCATCTGCCACTATGTTGGCTTTCCCTGAGTGGTAAAGGATGCCACAATCATAGTCCTTCACCAACTCCAGCCAACGCCTTTGCCTCATATTCAAATCCTTCTGGGTGAAGAAATACTTCAAACTTTTATGATCAGTGTATATCTCGCACTTCTCCCCATACAAGTAATGTCGCCAAACTTTCAGTGTGAATACCACCGCTGCCAATTCTAGATCACGGGTAGGGTACTGCTGCTCATACTCCTTCAACTGCCATGATGCATAAGCAATAACCTTCTCATTCTACATCAACACATCCTAATCCTAACCTCAATGCATCACAGTATACTAAAAACTTCCTTCCCTGCGAAGGAAGACTCAACACCGGAGCAGTAATCAGCTGTCGCTTCAATTCCTGGAAGTTATTCTCACACTTATCTGACCAAGTGAACTTCAGATTCTTCCGTGTCAATTCTATCATCGGTCCAGCGATCTTTGAGAATCCTTTCATAAACCGTCTGTAATAACCTGCTAATCCAAGGAAGCTCCTAACCTCTGAGGCATTCCTTGGCCTCGGCCAATCTCTCACTGCCTCCACTTTAGATGGATCCACCTTGATCCCACTTCACCAACAATGTGTCCAAGGAATTTCACTTCTGGTAACCAGAACTCACACTTCTTAAACTTGGCATATAACTGATGCTCTCTCAATCTCTGCAATACCTGTCAGAGATGTTGTTCATGCTTCGCCTCTGAACTGGAGTAAACTAAGATGTCGTCTATGAAGACAATCACGAACTGATCCAAGAAGTCCTTGAACACCCAGTTCATCAAGTCCATGAATGCTACCGGGGCATTGGTCAAACCAAAAAACATGACCAGGAACTCATAATGCCCATACCTCGTTCGGAAGGTCGTCTTCGGTATATCATCTTCCTTGATCCTCAGCTGGTGATAACCAGATCGAAGATCAATCTTCAACAACACCATCTTTCCCTACAGCTGATCAAACAAGTCATTGATCCTTAGTAATGGGTATTTATTCTTGATGATCAACTTGTTCAAATCCCTATAATCTATACATCCTCAGAGTCCTGTCCTTCTTCTTCACAAAAAAAAAACTTGAGCACCCCATGGCAAAAGCTAGGCTTGATAAACCCCAAATCAAGAAGCTCTTGCAGTTGTATCTTCAACTCTTTCAATTCCGCCGGAGCCATCCTATAAGGTGCCCTCGACACTGGCTCTGTCCCCGGCACTAACTCGATGACGAACTGAATCTCCCTATGCGGCGACAGTCTTGGTAAATCCTTAGGAAACACATCCATGAACTCGCATACCAATCTGGTCTCTCCCAACCATGCTGGCATAACCTTGGTTGTATCCACCACACTAGCTAGAAAACCTATACAACCTCCCTGCAATAGGTCCCTAGCCCTCAATGCTGATATCATGGGTATGAGAGGTCCATGCACAACACCCAAAAAAATAAAAAGATCCTCTCCCTCAGGCTCAAAAGTCACCATCTTTTTCCTAAAATCAATGGTAGCCCCATATCTGACTAGCCAATCCATTCCCAAAATCATATCAAAGTCATCTATACTCAACTCGATCAAATCTATTGATAATTTCTTACCATCAACCATCATAGGCAGCGCTCTAATCCACCTCCTAGAAACTACCAGATCCCTTGTAGGCAGTATAGTCTCAAACCCCGCCCCGCAGTATAATACTCACTAGGTCTACACAATCTATCAATCACTTTATTAGAAACAAATGAATGTGTAGCACCAGAGTCAATCAATATTGTATAAGAGGAGCCAGCACTAGAAAGCTGACCTGTCACCACTGAGGGACTAGCCTCAGCCTCTGCATGCATCAAGGTGAAAACTTGAGCTGGAGTCAAGTTGTCCACCTTCCCTGATTCCTCTTTCTTCATTGTTGGGCAGTCCTTCTTAAGGTGTCCCACCACCCCGCACACATAACAAGCCTTTGCCAGACATTCACTGGGATGCTGCCTTCTGCACCTCGTGCACTCTGGGTAACTTCTCCATGTCTCACTGCCTCCCTAGCGGCCATCCTGAACACCCTGACCCCTCCTATCAAGACCAACAGTGGTCGAAGTGTCAGGGGTCTTCCTCTTCAAATCACTGGGGCCTCCGCCTCTACCGGACCCTGTGTAAGAAGGCACTGCCCTGCGAACCTCCCGTCTCGCAGCATTCTCCCTCCAGATCTTATTCTCCGCTTCTTCAGCGGTAAGAGCCTTCTCAATAACCTGAGCATAAGTCATCTGCCCAGGTACTGATGTAATCCTCATATCCCGGGCTATCATAGCATTAAGCCCTCGGATGAACCTGTCCTGTCTGGCTGCATTAGTAGGCACTAGGTCTGGTGCAAACTTCGCAAGCCTGTCAAACTTCAGGGCATATTCAGTAACAATCATGTTGCCCTGCACCAACCCCACAAACTCATTCACCTTCACTGCCCTGATGGCAACATTATAGTATTTTTGGCTGCACAGATCTCTGAACTCATTCCAACTCAAGGTAGAAATGTCCCTGGTCTGTGATGCCACCTCCCACCAAATACGGGCATCCTCTCTAAGCATATAGGTGGCACAGGCCACCCTTTCATTACCTTCCACCCTCATGAAATCCAAGATAGAAGTAATCATACTCATCCACTGTTCGGCCTTCAATGGATCCGGTGCTCCCTCAAAGGTTGAAGGATGTTGTCTCCTAAACCACTCATACAGTGGCTCCCACCTGTTACCAACCTCAGGTGTATGTACAACTGGTGCCACAGTAGGTGGCATAATAGGAGCAGCACTCCCTGACGGAGCCTGCTGTCTCAGAAGACGAATATGCTCTTCTTGACTCTGTAACTGGACTTGCATGTCTGCAAGTATTTGCTGCCATTTCTTAGGGACTGGTGGAGGGCTCTGTCCCTGATCATCATCTCTAGCCTTAGACCCTGCGTCAGCTAGTCGTATAGATCACCTTGGACACACAGCTATCCAAGTTTATTTGTAATCAACGACTCGGTGGTCAGGGAATGATGACAGGTTAACAATCTTTCCATAGTCCACCATTGAAACTCAACCAACCACAAGTAATCAAGATGCAAACAATCATTCAAATATTCATTCACATGCAGCAGCAATGCTAATAAGCACGCCTCATAATAGTCACACAACAGTCAAGGGCCAGGCCCTATCAGTATCTCATGCTCCCTATTAATCATGCATTAAAGCATTTATATTTCATTCAGACATTTAAGTATATAATCACATATACAATAACCAAACCCTAAGTCAAGCTTGTCTTTAGCAGTGAGTGTACATGTCCAGCCAGTCTTCAAGAACCCTTAAACCTAGACTTCTCTGATACCAAGTTGTAGCACCCTGGATAACCAAGATCGTTACATTGTGTCTTTTAAAATAGTGCAAGACTTGTTAATCAAGTCATTTGAACATTAATGTGCTCCTAAAGTCAACTATCAAGTTAGGGTTAAAATATTTTGTTCATTAATGATTAATTTTCATTAAAATAGATGTTTGGTACGTGGGATCCTAAAAACAAGGTTTAAGAGAAAAATTTACAACTCTCAAAAGTTATGTAGAACTATTGGCCACTCTAATGAAAAAATATAAATTTTAGGCTCTGTCCTTGAACTTTCCCTCGGTTGTGGCAGACGATCAGCTAACAATGTACACCTCGCCCCCAGAGCTCTCCAACTTATGGTTGGTCCAGCTTTCCCTTGCCTTTACCTGCACCACGTAGCACCTGTGAGCCAAGGCCCAGCAAGAAAACCATAACAGCAAATACATAATCAGTAATAGCATCCAATCAATTATAATTTAACCATTCAGAAGCTCAAAAAATCATAAGCATCAAACAAATAATAGTAAGCATGATGTTTCAAGGATATATCTTAATCAACAGACAAAGCCTTGGCGATAAACCTAGTCACAATGGCCAATGGGTAATTATCAATTTCTAATACAAATAAATACTTAGGAGACAAAAACTAGCCTCCGACACCTAGATTTCTACTAAACCGGGTAGTAGAAATCGTCTTAAGCGCCTAAGTTCGAACCCTTGAGACTTACCAATCTTAGAAACCATCCTAAGGTAAAATCCCCTAAGCGGGCCGTGACCTGGCCCTAAGGGTTGCGGAACACCTCCAAGTCAGAGACTAAATCCCCAAGCCTCAGGGGAGGCGGGCTGCGACTTGCCCCCCTAGGGCTGCTGCGCGCCTTCAAGACATAGAGCACACCCAGGCATTCTGGACATGTGGGCTGCAGTGCCCATGAGTTGGGTCATGGCGCGCCCCCTCGTGCCTAGAATTTCTGGTTTTGCTCAACATATTTTCCAGCTAAATTCCTCAGAATTCAATCCTAATAAGCCTCCCAACCAGAATCAAACTCAACTATAAGTTCAGGACTTTTAAGCACATATTTTAAACGCAAAACCTTAACAATCCTACTGAATTCACTATCCCAAATTAGTTAAAATTCATCACCCAATACTCAGCTTAATTTCACCCTAATGATCTAAATCTCTAACATAACCAAAGATAAGTACTTACCCCAACTATTGATTGAATCCTCACAAGATTCCAACCTTCTACCCTTGTGCTTAAACTCCCAAGTTTCCCAACTAAACCCCTTGGTTTCTAAGCTTCATCTCATCAAAGTTCTTCAAGAGTAAGAGAAAAATATGGAGAAAATCGTGTAAGAAAATAGGGAGAGGGAAAGAGTGAGTTTAGGGTCTTTCTAATGTGTCTAGTGAATTCTCAGTGCCTCTAGGCCCTTAGATGATCACATCCCCAACAACAAAATGACCAAAATGTCCTCCTCTAAACTACATAGCCTTTTAATTACTCTAAGGGTAAAATAGTCTTTTCTCCCCAATTCCCGCTAACTCCTCAAGTGTCCCTAATATCTACCAATTAATCCCATCGCTCCAATAAATTACCACGTACTTATTCAATATCTAATAATTCCCAAAACATATTCTCTAAATTCCCAAAAATACCTCTTGGCTCCCCTCGAGCCGGGTATTAAACCACGCTGTGACTATTTCGCTAATCCGCTCACTAGGACCGTCTCGAGCCATATGCTACAAATATATCCACATAATAATGTGGTCTCAACAATTTATCACATATAATCACATTTATGCCCTCAACGGACCAAAATTACAAATATGCCCCTTATAAGCTATAAAGGGCCCACATGCATATCTAATACTCGTAAACATGCATATCACATACTCATATAATCATATCAATCATGCATGCCACATAGTCACGCATTTAACCATTTAAACATACATATAAACCCATTATGCCTTCTCGTCACACTAATCAAGGACCTAAGCCTTATTACCGATTTTGGGTCGTTACATTAATTCCCCACTCAGTCAGGCGAATTTGTATGTCCCCGGGCATACAACGCTCTCGACTTAGTATGGGCCCTCCAAGTTGGGTCCCATCACTCCCACACCATGGTCTCCGGTGCTAAGAAGACCCTTAGATATCCAACCCCAAACTATCTATCCTTCACTTTAGAGTTGAAATACCTGGCCATTTTCTGCTGGTAGGACGCTACTTTTGCTGAGAAGCTTCACAAAGCTCCTCCACAAGGTCCAGGGACTCTCATAGTAAAGTGTGGTTTGTGGTCAGATCATACGTATCCCGTCGGTGCATGAAGATTGTTGCCTCAACTGGGCGCATGGCCTTATACCCATAGGCCAAAGAGAATGGTGAGTGTCTAGTGGAGGTCCTGGCAGTAGTGCGGTAGCTCCATAATGCACTAGGCAACTCCTCGGACCAATGGCCTTTTTTCCTATTCAAGACTTTTCTTCAAGGTGGCTTTGAGCGTCTTGTTGACTGCTTCCACCTGACTGTTTGCCTATAGATGGGCCATAGAGGAAAAGCTCTTCACTACCTTGTGCCACTGACAGAAGTCTATGAACACCTCGCTATCAAATTGCAAGTTGTTGTGGGAGGCTATTTTTCTCAAGAGCCCATAGTAGCAAATGATGTTCTTGACGACGAAAACCAATGCCTTCTTAGAAGTGATTGTAGCGAGTGGCTCGGCTTCGACCCACTTCATGAAGCAGTCGACTGCCACTATTGCATACTTCACCCCTCCTTTACCCGTGGGAAATGACCCGATAAGGTCAAGTCCCCTGATAGCAAAGGGCCAAGAGCTGGTCATCAAGGTGAGCTCATTTGGAGGAGCTTGAGGTATATTGGCGAAGCGTTGGCACTTGTCACACTTATTGAAATAGTCCATCGCATCTTCGTTCATCGTGGGCCAAAAGTATCCTTGTCTCAAGATCTTCTTGGCGAGGCTCTGCCCCCCGGCGTGGTCCCCGCAAAAGCTCTCATGCACTTCTCAGAGTATTAGATTGGCCTCTTTTCTGGACACACATCAGAGCAAGGGTCACGAATATCATCGCCTATACAACTTGATGTCCATGACAACATACCATGCCGCCTAGTAAAGTAGCTTCCAGGTTGCTTTCTTATCCTGTGGTAATTCCCTGGAGACAAGGTATTTCACTATGGGCTCCATCCAAATGTCCTGGTGCTGGAATGCTTTCACTTCCTCATGGACTGAGATGCTCGGAGAAGCTAAGTGATCAATGGGGACTACATTGATGAGTTCAACATCCTTAGTGGTTGCAAGCTTGGACAAGGCATCAGCATTAGAGTGTTGTTCCCATGGCACTTGTCGAATGGTGAATTTTTTGAAGTTGTGTAGCATTCCTTGGGTCTTCGCCAAGTAAGCAGCCATTCATGTTCCCTGGGCCTGGTATTCCCCGATTATCTGATTAACTACAAGCTGTGAGTCATAGAAAATATCGAGGCTCTCGACTTTGAGCTCTAGTGCTACTCTGAGGTCAACAATGAGTGCCTCCTACTCTGCTTCGATGTTTGAGGTGTCAAACCCAAACCTCAGGGCGCTGTGAACCCTGTGCCCCTCGGGGGATACCAAAATGAGGCCTACCCCAGCACCATTTTCATTTGATAATCCATCTACATATAGCTTCCATGTGGGCCCAACCTCTTGGGCGTCCCCAGGTCTCTCATGGTTTCCCGTGCACTCGGCGATAAAATCTGCCAGTGCATGTCCCTTTATGGTAGTTCTTGGATGATAAGTGATGTCAAATTGACTAAGTTCAACAAACCACTTTAGGAGTCTCCCAGATGACTCTGAATTTTTGAGGACATGTCGTAAGGGATGGTTTGTGAGGACCTTGATGGATTGCGCCTGGAAATAGGGCCTTAGCTTTCGAGAAACTACCATTAGGAAAAATGTTAGCTTCTCCATGAGTGGGTACTTGGAATCCACACCGATGAGTCTCTTGCTTACATAGTATATGGGGTGTTGGACGCGACCTCCCTCATGTACTAAGACGGCACTGTAACGCCCTACTTCCTTAGAGCCGTTACTAAGTGATTTTTAAGACAAAACAGTGTGCAAAGAACTCGCTAACCGAGGTTTTGAGACAAAAGTGTGACTAATTAAAATTTAAGGCTGTAATCTTAGAAAAATGCGTCGTTTCATTTAAAACTGCTAGTATTAAACCTTTGGGATACCAAAATAAGGTTTGAAAACTATTTACATCTTGAAATAAGTTTACAGTTGATAAATCATAAAATCATAGATTATTACAGCCATTTTCAAATAAACCCCCAACCAAAGCAGTCGGGCAGGCCAAACATGTACGCGTCGCTTCACGCTCTCCGTACTCATGGTTGGTTGACTCAGTCCATGCTTCTACCTGCCACACGGAGCACCCGTGAGCCGAAGCCCAGCAAGAAAACCCAAATAATACATAACACATGCAATTCATATAGCTGGCATAATTCACTGATAAATAGGAAAACCGTCATAATAAACAAGCACGGCCATGCCGCCCCAGAGGCCTTACCAAAGCCTGGGGTTTCGGTTCTCACCGCGAGGATAACTCATGTATCCCTTGGGTCCCACCCTGAATATAACATAACACATGTATCCACCGGGCCCCGCCCTGACTATAGCATCCCATGTGCTAGGTGTTAGTTTCGGCCCACGGCCGCCCCGGCCTACGCCGTACTCGGCCCTTGCCGTTCATTTCATCATAATCACACATATAGTACATTCGAAATAATCATTCACACACATCATGATTCATTTAAGGTTAAACATTTGCACATAATACAATCTGGGGCCATGCCCTACAATCACACAGTGGGGCCATGCCCTATTCTCGGGTGTTACGGTTTTCTTACCTGAATTCCGAGCCTCCTGATGCACTAAAGCCGCGAGCACGGTCCTCTAGCACGAGCCTCACCAAAACCTAGTCACAACACACAAGAAACGTCCCTCAATACTAATCAAATCAAAAACCGCCTCCCGGGACCAAACCCACACTCTCGGAACTCCCAAATTCCTAAAACAATTTATCGGAAACATCCCCCGAACCCCCGGAGCAAAAGCTGAAAAATGCAAATTTCCAACCCCTGAAAATGGCCTAGCGCCGCGGCTTAGCCCTACAGGGCCGCGGCGCTAATCAAGTCAGAGGCCCCATCCCCTCCTGCCTTCAGCCTTGCCAAATGACCATGCTACCCCTCCAAATGATCCTTTCCCAACTAAGTCCTCAAGGGTACTCTAGTCCTTTCACTAATATTTCAATTTTACCATTTTCCAACTAAACTTGTTACTCACAGCAGTAACTAATGGTTACCCAGGTTACTAAATCTCCAATAACCATTACCCGCTAAATCTCAACTTAATCATAAAATTCCCGAGGTACCCCTAGGCTCCTCCCGAGCCGGGTACAAAATCCCGTTGTGACTCTGAAGTTAACTAGCTCTCTAGGACCGTCTCGGCACGTGCATCACAATAATAAAACCACACTCACGTGGTACAATTCACGGAATACAATTATCACATACCAACACAGTTATGCCCAACATGGCCAAACTTACAATTACGCCCTTCTAACACGATCCGGGCCTACATGCATACTAGTAAACATAGCCATGCATCTCAGTTACACAAATAGCCAAATAACATGCTTTAAATCATAACCATGCATGTAACTCATGAAATCACACATGAATCCCTTCGTGCCCTCCTGGCACGCTAATCAAGGCCCTCAAGCCTTATTAGCGAATTTGGGTCGTTACAACTATCCCCTCCTCATAAAAATTTCGTCCTCGAAATTTACCCAAACACATCAGTCAGCAACCCGCAACCTGACCATAATCTCCAAGGTCCATCGCCTTACTTTAGTTCCCATCAACGCTCTTTCAGGAGTAACAATCTTGCCCCGCAAGATCTCGTCTAATAGCCATATCTTGATAGCTCCTTGCAACCCTGCAACCCTACCGAAGCCCAGGGTCTGCCTAGATTACAATGACCCATTCATTGTCTTATTCCTGATTCCAGAGATACTCAAAAGTCATCACCTCTACTAGGTGGGATCAACTTGTAGGCCCCGCTGGCCTAACCCTTAGTACAACTTCAGTTTACGCTGAATTAAGAGTCAGAATTCTCCCTTCTTTCTCTGAACACCTTACAGATCCTCGTCTGTTACCACGCAGAGATGCAACTCTTTCTTCCCGAAACTTTATTTCCTCATCACTTAGCAATTTACCAGCTCTTTATTCTTTCAAATAGGCAAACACTCCTGCCTTGAGAAGTTTCAACGACCTTCTTGGCTTTCTCTCTGAACTAAAGCCAAACTGTAGTATTCATTATCTTTCGCCTCTTACCATGTCCTATGTCGTGTTACTTTAACAAGACGCCAGCATTTGCCACTACGGCCAACTCAACAGGGAATACACTTCCCTTAATACCTCAAGTATTCGCCTACTCAGCGCTAAAATTCCTTAAGATATCCGATAGGCTTTCAGACTGCCACTACACTTGCAATCAACTGATAATCCCAGATTCCCACTCTGTTCTTTTTGTTCTCTAAATCCAATCCAGAATTTAAAATACTATAGGGTCTCAATTCGATATCATCGACGCTCCATCCTGAAACCAGTTCACTTGACCCAACCACATTAATTCCATCAACTGAGTTAAAACTTTTCATGTCCAAACACTTTACTCAAGGTCTACAGTGGTCTATTCTCATGATACAATACCACATCACTTAACCCCTCAGGGTTCAAAGGAAAACACTAGATTCCGTCACCCGCTCGACCCTCCCGGTACAACGTACCCTAGGAGGTGGAATGATATCCATTCAGAATTCTCGTTCATAAACCAAATCTAATTGGATCCTTCATCCATTCCTGGTATCCCAACTTGTACTACCTTAGCAGGGTCCTTCCCTGCATCAACTCAAGCCAACACTTTGAATTCCATAGATCATTGACACTCACCAGCTAATCATACCTACTAGCGTTACGCCAAACTCAATCGTCGCCTTGTCCACTCTATCACAGTCTATGGCGCTATCCCCTGACTGACACACGCCTCACAGCTAGGAGTTCCGTCTCCAATTATAACTCCCCTCGCTCAATCGAGGATTTCATACACTGATCATCCGTCTGTTACTTTTCACCACATCTGTGTCTCAGCGTTAACCTTTCTCACTAATACCCAAGACTTAAGTACCTTACGCCATGTACAAAAATCGACTTAACGTTCCAAGTATATCAACCATGATCCATTCAGCCACCTCCCGCAAGGTTCAACCCATCCTCGTGTCAATTATTCTTGGGCGTGCCCAATCGTGATGCACTCCCACATTTCCATACCCTCATCATAGATCAGGTCCTTTATGCAATCACTCTTTACTTAACCTTAACATATACAACTTCCAGAATTACCAGATACTAAACAATCTTACCTTGTCTTTTGGATTTCCTTCTGATTTGACACCACTCAGTCCATCTAACCTCAAGTTTTACGGTTCTCCTCATCTCTGATGTAGTTGTCTCCGGAGGTGCTTGTGTAATAGATGTCGCGCTTACCAATCTTGCTATGCTTTCTGTTCTTTAAACGTTCTTCATTAGCTTCTTTGTTACTTCAAATCAAATCTTCTCATGCCTGTCCTTTCTCCTTGTAGCTCTAATCTGAGTATTCCTGACGACGCTCAAACTAACAATCCGTAGAACCTTACCTGAGACTCCGCCTTCTGGGTACAAACATCTTTCGCATAGTCACTTGCTCACCATTTCCGTCTGGGAGTAATCCATATGTACTGCTCGTGAACTTGAAGGGAACTTGCCTGAACCATTCTTGTATCCTCTACTTAAAGAACTTACCTGTGCTGCCGTAGCTTGAACCAAATCTAGAATCTTTGTTACCAACTCCTCACACTTTACTCAGTTCAAAACAGAATTCCTGAAATGTCTGTTTCCTTGGTTTCCAACTGGTAATAAACAGGTCATAGATCAATTATTAGGGACATCGTCCCACCTTGTATCCAACCTTTGTACTTTTCGTCCTAACCCTGCGATGCTAACAGTCCCCGCAGTACAACACTCTGGCTACTCCAGGGCCAAATTCCTTCGATTGCTTCAATAGACTTTCTGTCGGCCAAAACCGTCTTTTACAACATTCCTTATACCAATCCTATCTGTAGTCTGACCTTGAAGTATTACCTAAATCTTTCTGTGCATATCCACATAGCTTTCCCACTGGTCAGCTCTGTCTCCTTTACGTACTCCAGATGATATCCTCAACAATCCATCTACCAGAGTTTCTAATTCCTTCTCAAAAAGTATTACTGTCCTCAGCCTCTCAAATGGCACCATTGAGGCAACCTCTCTATGTCCATCTCCCTCTCGGAACATTCTCAACACCGAGCCCTTCCAGTTCGTTACATGCCCAACGCATAAGCTCGTCAGTTAAATACTCATCCTTGAGGACTCATCCTCGAACCTCGAGTGTATCGATGCATTCCAGTTCTCCGTTTCACGCACCATGGGAAATCCATCCTAACATCTCGAGTCATTCTACGTAGAAGTCATGCCCTCACCTGACCTCCTCTCAGGTGGCATCCTCTTCCCCATGTGCATACCAATTAACCTCCTGGTTCCTGTCGCCATCTCGATAACTACCTTTTCGATCAGGCTTCTTTCCAATCTCAATCTAGGTGCCCAAGCACTGTCTGGAGTCCTTTTTCCCTCAAAATTGAGAATCCGACCTCGCTGCGTTCTATCAACACAAGTACCATCTTATCAGTCAGACTTTTCCCCTATTTCTTGGCAATCCAGAAGCCACAACACTAACCGGAGTTCTTTCAACTTGATTATCACGGATCTATCTTTACTAATTCCATCAAAGGAAGCACCGCCCTTGCGGCTCTAGCACTCATGCTCTAATCATCAACCATCAGTTCCTCGAACAACATGGCCCTCTCCGCCATCCACATGCAGACGATAAACTCATACCTCAGAGCAGTCCAAATACCTTAGACTATTCCCGATCTCAAATCCTTAAATGGGTCGCCATCAATTCCGGATACATCCATCAGTAGAACTTTCCGAAATGAATTACCCAAATCACCAAACCCATCGATCTACGCTGTTGTTACCCCCAACAGTCCAAACCAAGCTTATAAGTCCACCAGTCTCCACAGTTCAAAATCATGTCTTTAAAATCTCTTCTAACCATTCGTCACCTAGGTTCTTTCCAACCCATTAAGCCCGTACTTCAGCCCGAGTACCATTTCCAGGCATCTCCCTGCCTCAACATTGAACACAACCCTCTAATCAGGATATCTCATCCTCTTAACCAAGGGTTGAATTAACTCTGCTCATCTACTGGTAAATTCCTTGTCAACTCGTAACTTCCTCGACACTAGAGGATAACACCCCTTAAGCCTTTCATATAGTACCCTTATCTGTCCATTCCTCACAGTAACCCAACACTGGTAACCCTTACTGTTGAAGCGTATAAATCAGCTATTTTCCCAGAGAAATCCGCTGTTCTTCTATCCCATCTCAACTAACAAACTCCACAGCCTACTCACACACTAGTGACTCTCTGCTGCTGCTTCAGGGATAACTGGAGATCTCAACTCCAACTTATATCAAAAAACCCCTTTTTAACACAATATCAGGTCCCCAAACCCTTCTAGGAACCAACAACTCGAGTTCATCTGTCTAAACGGACCAAACTCCTGAACTCTGAGGTTCATACCCTGAACCAAACCACAACTAGGTCCAAATATCCACAGGTATAATGCACACACAAGCATATACTAGGTCAAATCCACAATGATATACATTTAGCTACCAGATACTATTATCACTAAGTATAACCACACTCAACATGCTTCACACAAGCAAATAAACGGATATAACATACAGATTCAACTTAAACAATCGACCACATAGCTCAATATGTAAACCATTATGCCAATATTCATCCACATACATAATTATGTTATTCAGCATGCATCAATCTCAACATGCAATAATCAAGGGCCAGGCCCTATCAGTACCTCATGCATATGTTATCTCATTCCTCATGCTCCATATAAATAAACAGGCAAGCAGGGCATTCAAACATATATTCAGCATATCAATCAATCATACCAACCAACCCTGAGTCGAGCTTGTCACTGACAGCGAGCGTACATGTTCGGTCGATCTCCAGAACCAATAAACCTTGGCTCGCTCTGATACCAAGTTGTAACGCCCTACTTCCTTAGAGCCGTTACTAAGTGATTTTTAAGACAAAACAGTGTGCAAAGAACTCGCTAACCGAGGTTTTGAGACAAAAGTGTGACTAATTAAAATTTAAGGCTGTAATCTTAGAAAAATGCGTCGTTTCATTTAAAACTGCTAGTATTAAAGCAGTCGGGCAGGCCAAACATGTACGCGTCGCTTCACGCTCTCCGTACTCATGGTTGGTTGACTCAGTCCATGCTTCTACCTGCCACACGGAGCACCCGTGAGCCGAAGCCCGGCAAGAAAACCCAAATAATACATAACACATGCAATTCATATAGCTGGCATAATTCACTGATAAATAGGAAAACCGTCATAATAAACAAGCACGGCCATGCCGCCCCAGAGGCCTTACCAAAGCCTGGGGTTTCGGTTCTCACCGCGAGGATAACTCATGTATCCCTTGGGTCCCACCCTGAATATAACATAACACATGTATCCACCGGGCCCCGCCCTGACTATAGCATCCCATGTGCTAGGTGTTACTTTCGGCCCACGGCCGCCCCGGCCTACGCCGTACTCGGCCCTTGCCGTTCATTTCATCATAATCACACATATAGTACATTCGAAATAATCATTCACACACATCATGATTCATTTAAGGTTAAACATTTGCACATAATACAATCTGGGGCCATGCCCTACAATCACACAGTGGGGCCATGCCCTATTCTCGGGTGTTACGGTTTTCTTACCTGAATTCCGAGCCTCCTGATGCACTAAAGCCGCGAGCACGGTCCTCTAGCACGAGCCTCACCAAAACCTAGTCACAACACACAAGAAACGTCCCTCAATACTAATCAAATCAAAAACCGCCTCCCGGGACCAAACCCACACTCTCGGAACTCCCAAATTCCTAAAACAATTTATCGGAAACATCCCCCGAACCCCCGGAGCAAAAGCTGAAAAATGCAAATTTCCAACCCCTGAAAATGGCCTAGCGCCGCGGCTTAGCCCTACAGGGCCGCGGCGCTAATCAAGTCAGAGGCCCCATCCCCTCCTGCCTTCAGCCTTGCCAAATGACCATGCTACCCCTCCAAATGATCCTTTCCCAACTAAGTCCTCAAGGGTACTCTAGTCCTTTCACTAATATTTCAATTTTACCATTTTCCAACTAAACTTGTTACTCACAGCAGTAACTAATGGTTACCCAGGTTACTAAATCTCCAATAACCATTACCCGCTAAATCTCAACTTAATCATAAAATTCCCGAGGTACCCCTAGGCTCCTCCCGAGCCGGGTACAAAATCCCGTTGTGACTCTGAAGTTAACTAGCTCTCTAGGACCGTCTCGGCACGTGCATCACAATAATAAAACCACACTCACGTGGTACAATTCACGGAATACAATTATCACATACCAACACAGTTATGCCCAACATGGCCAAACTTACAATTACGCCCTTCTAACACGATCCGGGCCTACATGCATACTAGTAAACATAGCCATGCATCTCAGTTAAACAAATAGCCAAATAACATGCTTTAAATCATAACCATGCATTTAACTCATGAAATCACACATGAATCCCTTCGTGCCCTCCTGGCACGCTAATCAAGGCCCTCAAGCCTTATTAGCGAATTTGGGTCGTTACAGGCACTGATGGAACTCTCTGAGACAGCCTTGTAAAGCAGGAGAGGCTCTCTGTCTACGGGCTTTGACAAGATAGGTGGGTTTTCCATGTGCGCCTTCAGTTGCCGGAATGCCCATTCGCATTCCTCCGTCCATTCAAACCTCTGACCTTGACAGAGTATGTTGATGAAGGGGATGCACTTGTCAATTGCCTTGGAAACAAAGAGACTCAGGGCAGCGATCCTCCTGGTGAGGATTTGAACATCCCTATGGTTTCGGGGGACAACATATCGACCGGGGCTTTGATCTTCTCGGGGTTTGCCTCTATCCCCCGAGCACTGCAATAAAGCCTAGGAACTTCCCGGAGGAAACTCCAAAAGTGCACTTCTGGGGATTTAGTTTTGTACGCCCTGGTTTTTCCACGGGCTGATTAGCAGGCCGAGCTACGGACTAATCACGATTAGCCCATTAACATCCCCAAGACCGGAGCTCCCATTTCGAGGTCGTACCTTATTAGCTCGAGCAATCTCTGAGGACTCGCCAAGGTTGCCCAGGATTGGGTGAAGGAATCCGAAGGCCGAAGGTCGGGTCAAGGGAGCAGCTCGTGACACGAGCTATGTATGGGGCTCTGACCCTCCGAGAAGTCAACACACGCAAGATAAACGTGCATATATCTGACATCACGTGTCTGATATCTCCCTGACTTCTTGGACACGCAGCAGGAACGTGCGTGTTCAGATATCCACGGCTGGGTTGGGCCGTGCGGCCCATTATCTCCTTACCTATCGATTTGACCATACTTATGTGTCAGGTTTAGGAATTAATCATGAATGTCACAGAGTTGATATGACAAATAATAAGGTCACGGGATGACCTCCTTACCAACTTCCAGGTGCCTTCTCCTATAAATATGGAGAACCTGGGAGTTGATAGGGGTTGGGAAAAATAGTATCTGAAGAGATATAGGCTTTGTAACCAAATACCCAGAATATATCAATAATATTGACTAGTGGAGTAGAGGGATTTTAACCTTCGAACCACTTAAAAACGTGTCTTGAGTCACCTAGTTCATTCTCTAAGATTCTGTATCTGCGACGGTTCTATATTCAGCACTAATCCCTTTCTCTTCTTCTCTTAATTGCCTGTTGCCGAAGAGCCGCGTCAACAGTTTGGTGCTTTCATTGAGAGCAAGTTCGATTAGTGTTGCTGCAAACATCCAACCATGGTGACCACTCGGTCCAGGCATGGCAACGAAACAGAGCAACATGATGGGCAGGAGGCTCGCCATATTGCCATCCCTGACGAACAAATTCCTGAAGTCCAACAGAGGCCAGGAAAGTAGCCGGCGGGCCATGTTATTATACTGCGGTGGAGATGGAGAATGCTCAACTGAGGAGCCAGTTAGCAGTAGCCGGTCAGCAAATCCAGGATATTCTGGCCCGACTACCCCCTCTCACAACCAACGTTAACGTTGGAGAGAGGCAAGGTGAGGCTCCAAAGTCTCACCGGGGTAACCGGTCCAGGCATAGCCGTTCGGATAGACTTCCGGCAGCCAACTCCACCCCTTCATTACACCATCGAGAGGCCAACTTCAGGGAAATGCCTGGGACCGAACAACAGCAATACAGCCGTTCGGTTAGGACGTCGACTCCTAGCTCTCAACCATCGTCGAGGATGCCCAGAAGAGCTCGAGGAAGTTCCCGGAGGAGATCCGGGGAGGGCCCACGACATCAGCCCGTCCCCGAAGAACGTCCTGCGCCTCGTCCAGATCGCCCGGCGCGGGACCAGCAAGTTGGCAGGGCCGAAAGGCCCCCACCAAATTTGATCCGTCCAGACGGAACCAGGATCGCTTCTCCAGTCAGGCATCCTCCATCTCCGATCAGATATCCGTCTCCTCCTCGGCCCGTCCGAGACATCCCAGCTTACAGAAGTAGTAGGAGAAACCCACCATCAGCGGGACCTTCCAGGCGTAGCAGGGTGCCCGTGTTCAGGCCGACTCCCTAGCCAACGTAAGGCAACAGCCTGGTGAGACGCTGAAAGCCTACTTGAGCAGATTCGCAAATGTCGCTGCTCGAGCCAGGGACGCAGATGATAGCTCCAAGCTCATGGCCATGAGAACCGGAATCCTGGTCGGGGGAGACCTGTGGAAAGACATTCAAAGGAAGGGAGTCAGCTCGGTTAACGAATTCCTTAACAGAGTCGAAGAGTGGATAAACTTGGAAGAAGCTGAAGCTTCAGCCGCGGGGACCTGCCAGGTTCCCGAGAAGCCCGCTGGAATGGGGACGGAGATCGTGATGGCAACCCCCGACGTCGCGCAGAACAACCAGCCCGGTGGTGGCAAAAGAAAGGGGAATGGTGAAAACAGTCAGCACGGTCAAAAGAAGAATAAGTCCATGGATAAGTTCAAGCCCGTGTTCACAACATATACCGAGCTCACCCAGTCCAGGGAAAGTATCTTCCTGGCCAACTCTACTCGGGTCCCCTGGAAGAGGCCGGAACCATTGAAACACCACAAGGGAAAGAGAGACACTTCCAAATTCTGCCGTTTTCACAACGACGTTGGCCACAATACCGACGATTGCAGGCATCTAAAAGATAAGATCGAGATTCTCATCCGAGCAGGCCCTTTGGCGCAATACTCACGAAACAGGGTCCCAACGAGTCGACCCGCTCCGGAAGTCCCAGCCAGTCAGCCCGGGCCTCGTGTAGATCAGGACGTCCCTCCTCCCGTGGTCGAAGGAGAGATATCCACCATCTCTGGAGGACCGCACATGGCTGGAACGAGCAGAGGCGCCCAGAAGAGATATGTGAATGAATTAAAGGCCCACAACGGAGCGGAGTTCGTCCCGGAGCAGCGTCAGTCGAAACAGCAGCGGTTAGAAAAGCAACCGATCACTTTTACGGAGGAAGACGCAGGCCATGTCCAATTCCCTCATAATGATCCCTTGGTCGTAGCAGTCCAGCTCGCCAACCGGAGAGTAAGGAGAGTGTTGGTGGACAACGGAAGCTCGGTAAACCTCCTATTCCGGTCCACCTTAGAAAAGATGGGATTGACTGTCGCCGAGCTAAAGGCGACCTCCATGATGCTGTATGGATTTTCGGGAGAAGGGTCGGCAGTGAGGATCGATCGAACAGATACCTCGAGAACAGAACGCCAATGCGGATGCCCTTGCCAAACTCGCCACCTCGGGAGAGACAGAGACTCTGTGTAACGACCCAAAATCGCTAATAAGGCTTAAGGGCCTTGATTAGTGTGCCAGGAGGGCATGTTGGGATTTATGTGTGATTTTATGAGTTAAATGCATGATTATGATTTAAAGCATGTTATATGACTAATTGAACATTCGAGATGCATGACTATGTGGTTAGTATGCATGATAGGTGAAATAATTATGCATGTGGACCCCGTTTGCATGATAGGGGTAAATTAGTATTTTAGCCCGCTGAGGGCATATATGTGATAATTGTATTCTGTGAATTGTACCACATGAGTGTGGTGTTATTATTGTGATGCACATGCCGAGACGGTCCTAGAGAGAAAATTAACTTAAGAGTCACAACGGGATTTCTATACTCGGCTCGGGAGGAGCCTAGGGGTACCTCGGGAATTTTATGGTTAAGTCGAGATTTAGCGGGTAATGGTTATTGGTGATTGAGTAACCTGGGTAACCATTAGTTACTGCTGAGAGTAACAAGTTAGGTGAAAGAAATGGTAGAATTGCAATATATGAGAAAGGACTAGAGTGCCCTTGAGGTGTAGTTAGCAAAGGGTTTTGATGAAGGGGTAAATTGGTCATTTGGCTGGGAATTTGATATGTTGCAGCTGGGTATTAAGGAGTACACGGTTTGGGGCTTGGTCATTGTTTGTTTTTGTTAAAAATAAAGAGAAGAAAAACTAAAGAGAAGGAAAGTTAGGGCAATGAGAAGAAGAAGAAGAAGAAGATGAGTGAAGGAGCTGAAATTGGAGACTTAGGAGATGAATCAAGGGAGCTTAGGGTGGGATTCCTCATTCAAGGTAAGGATTTTATGTTATTTAAGGCTTGTTTATGTTATGGTTTGAGGAATTTAAGCATGGTTTAAGTTTGAGTTTTGGGTTTTTATATTTTCTGAAGTTGAAAATCAAAGATGTGGATTTTGGGGATTTGATTGTGTGTTTGGGTTTCTTTAATGATGTTCCTGAGTTGTTAAATGGTCTATGTGGGGTTTTGAGTTGATTTTGTGGCTTAGGCGTGAGTTTGGGAGTGTTTTGGATGATGAAATGCAGAGGAAAAACCCAGTTTTTCCTGGGTTCGCGAAGGAGCGCCGTGGCCCTATTCTTGGGCGCCGCGGCGCGAAGCTGTTTGCAGTCAGGGCGCTTTCTGACTTCTCTGGGCGCCGCGGCTACGCCTTTTTCAGGATGGGAAATTTTGCAAATTTGAGCTTTTGCTCCGGGGGTTCGAGGGATGTTTCCGATGAATTGTTTTAGGAATTTGGGAGTCCCGAGAGTGTGGAATTGGTCCCGGGAAGGGGTTTTGAATTGATTAGTGTTAAAGGATGTTTTATGTGTGTTGTGACTAGGCTATTGGAGAGGCTCGTGCTAGAGGACCGTGCTCGTGACTTTGGTGCATTGTGAAGCTCGGGATACAGGTAAGAAAACTATAACACCCGTAGGATGGGGCATGGGCCCATAGTGTGATTGCGGGGCACGGCCCTATATTGCACGTTGCATGATGAGATGATTGTAGGGCACGGCCCTATATTGCATTACATGTTAGGGTGCATATTTAAATGAATTGATATTTGTTTGAATGTTATTTTGAGATATACTGTATGTGTGATTATAGTGAAATGAACGGCTATGGCCGAGGGCGGCAAGGCCGAGAACGGCAGCGGGGCCGAAAGTAACACTTAGCACATGGGATGCTTATAGTCAGGGTAGGACCCAGAGGATACATGTGAGATCCTTACGGTAAGGACCGAGACCCCAGGCTTTGGTAAGGCTTCTGGGGCGGCATGGCCGTGTTTGCTTAGTCTAATGGTTGACTTGTTTATCTGTGGATTATCTGATATGATAAACTGTATAAATTGCATATGTTATGTTCTGCATGAGTTTTCTTGCTGGGCTTCGGCTCACGGGTGCTCTGTGTTGCAGGTAAGGGCATAGATTGAGTCAACCAACCATGAGTACGGAGAGCGTGAAGCGACGCATACATGTTTGGCCTACCCGACTGCTTTGGTTGGGGGTTTATTCGAAAATGGCTGTAATAATCTATGATTTTTAGAACTGATCAACTGTAAACTTATTTCAAGATGTAAATAGTTTTCAAACCTCATTTTGGGATCCCAAATGTTTAATATTAGAAGTTTTTATTGAACAACGCATTTTCAAAGATTACAGCCTTAACTTTTAATTAGTTACACTTTCGTTTCAAAATCTCGGTTAGCGAGTTAATTGCACTGTTTTGTCTTAAAACTCACTTGGTAATGGCTCTAAGGAAGTAGGGCATTACACTCTGGGGTTGGTGCTAATAGAATTCTTGGAAAAACCAAGTATAGACAGAGATCGGGCAGAGGTCGAGATGATTGATGCTCGACCGACCTGGATGACCCCCATTCTTGAATATCTCGTCGAGGGCAAGCTGCCTGAAGGACGTAACGACGCGCGGAGAGTCCTATATCAAGTCCCTAGATATACAATAGTTGATGGGTTATTGTACCGACATGGGCACTCCCTACCTCTCCTCCGATGCGTTCTTCCAGGTGAGGCGAAGGCCATCCTGCAGGAAATTCACGAAGGATTCTGCGGAGACCACACTGGGGGGCAAAGCCTGGCCTTAAAGGTTCTCAGGCAAGGTTATTACTGGCCAACTCTGTCCAAAGACGCGATCTCATACGTGAAGAAGTGCGAAAAATGCCAGCGATTCGCTGCAGTTGCCCGAGCTCCTCCAGTCGAGCTGAGAATGATCTCGGCCCCTTGGCCGTTTGCTGTTTGGGGAATAGACCTAGTGGGCGCTCTGCCCACTGGAAAGGGCGGAGTCCATTACGCCGTGGTAGCCATAGACTACTTCACTAAGTGGGCCGAGGCATAGCCGTTGGCAACAATAACATCAAAGAAGGTACTCGACTTCATGGTTAAAAGTATCATCTGTCGGTTCCGTATGCCGAAGAAAATCGTCTCCGACAACGGCACTCAGTTCGATAGCGACCTGTTCACCGAGTTTTGTGAAAGGCACGGGATTGTAAAAAGCTTCTCCTCCATGGCCTATCCTCAGGCGAATGGCCAGGTCGAGGCTGTCAACAAGACTCTAAAGGCGAGCCTCAAGAAGAGATTAGATAAGGCAAAGGGGGTCTGGCCAGAACAGCTCCCCCAGGTCCTATGGGCATACCGGACCTCGCATCAGACTCCTACGGGTCATACTCCTTTCTCCCTAACCTTTGGGAGTGAAGCATTCCTCCCCGTGGAAGTTGAGGTTCTGTCACATAGAGTCTAGTCTTACGACCAAGATTGGAACCATGAGCTCCTATGCCATTCCCTCGATCTAATTGATGAAAGGCGAGAGGATTCGCAACTCCAGCTCGCCCATTATCAGCAGAAGATCACTCGCTACTTCAACTCTAAAGTCAAAAGGCGCACCTTTAACGTTGGCGACTTGGTCCTAAGAAGAGTTTTCCTGGCCGGGAAAGATCCCGAGGATGGAGTCTTGGGACCGAACTGGGAAGGACCATACCAGGTCATCGAAATCATCAAGGAAGGAACTTATAAGTTAGCCCGACTTGATGGAGGAGCCGTACCACGGACCTGGAACGCCATCCACTTAAAGAAATATTATCAATGATCCACTTGTAAGGCCTGGAAGGCCACTTTCTATATATTAATAAAAATCAGCTTTTTACGCACATTTGCAATTGTAATCTTAAAGTAACCACGGAAGACCCTTTCCCAGTTACTTGGGGGGCATATGGTACCTAGATATAACCAGGTCTCCTTAATGACTTAGATGTTGATTTTTATTTATTGATCGCGGTTCTTCTTAAAGAACTCGAGATATGGATAAAAGTTAACACGAACTAAGTTTTCAAAATGAGTTCCTGGTTTTAACTAGGTCGGAAAACTTGGAAGTTAACTTAAATTTATTGATCGCGGTTCTTCTTAAAGAACTCGAGATATGGATAAAAGTTAACACGAACTAAGTTTTCAAAATGAGTTCCTGGTTTTAACTAGGTCGGAAAACTTGGAAGTTAACTTAAATTTATTGATCGCGGTTCTTCTTAAAGAACTCGAGATATGGATAAAAGTTAACACGAACTAAGTTTTCAAAATGAGTTCCTGGTTTTAACTAGGTCGGAAAACTTGGAAGTTAACTTAAATTTATTGATCGCGGTTCTTCTTAAAGAACTCGAGATATGGATAAAAGTTAACACGAACTAAGTTTTCAAAATAAGTTCCTGGTTTTAACTAGGTCATAAAACTTGGAAGTTAATTTAAATCTATTTATTGTTGTTCTTCTTAAAGAGTTCAAGATATGGATAAAAATTAACTCGAGCTAAGTTTATCAAAAAAAAAAGATATATATATGAGTTAAAAGCGCAAGGAAAATTGTCTCGAGGTAAAGACACCTCATGCAAAAGTTACAAAAAAAAAAATACTTCAAAATATATAAAGAGAAAAAGAGAAGAGCGCCCTAAGCTCCGTCAGTCGGCCCTTTGGAGGTCGCCGTTTCATCTTGCTCCGCTGCACCAGAGGCTTCCCCAGTCTCCGAAGGTGGCGCCTCTTTGTCGAGGCGAGCTTGGAACTTCACCAACAAGCGCGCCCAGAAATTTGGTGGCATGAAAGAGAAGTCAGCCTCCGGATTATGGAGCCAACAGTGGTAGAACAGATCCTGCATGGACTGCTCCGAGATGGTCTTCTCTTCCTCCAGGGTGGCCCGGGCGGCCTGGACTTCTGTCCTCGCTACCTCAAGGTCCGCCTGCGAGGTGGCAAAGGATGTCTCGAGCTCCTGGACCTTCGAACGGGTCTTCTCCAGGTCGACCTGGGCCCTCTCCAACTCGCCCTTCGAGGTCGCCAGGGCATCCTTGGCCGCCTTAACCTCCTGAAGGGTGGCCTGGTGCTCGGTCCTCATGTCACCGAGCTGAGTCCTGGCCCTGATGATGCTTCGGTGAAGGGCGACGACACCCTGCGAGGAATGAAAGATAAACTGACTCAGAGAAAAAATTAGGCAAAGTGTAATGGTAAAAGCTTTAAAAGAATAGAGCAGCTTACCGTTAGGGTCATGCTCATGGAAGAGTCCATGACGTCAACCGGGCTCATCGTCTCAATAGTTCGGAGTTCCTTCTCGGTGAACTTGTAGATATGGTTAACGGCGTAGCTCGCCGATTCGTACACCGTTCCCCGAAAGACCACCGGGATCTTCTCCAGGTCCTGGGGATTGACCGGGATGCGTACATCGGAGGCCACCACAGGCGGAGTCCCGAGCTCCATCCCTGCGTCCTGGGTGACGGTTGGAGTTCGCTGAGGTGGCGGAGGCATTTGGCCTGCTCCGACAGCAAGAAGAATCGCTCCCATGTTCTGGGCTGGCGGGGCTTTCTCCTTCTCCTTTGCAGGAGATTTAGTGGAGACCCCGGCAGAGCTCTTGGAACCCCGGAGCCTTTTCGCTCTTGGCCCGGCTGGGGGGTTCCCCCCGAAGACTATGCCCCGCAAGCTATCCTCGGGCTGAGACATCTCTTCTGTCAAACAAAAAAACAAATAATACATGGTTATTACAAGTTAGCAATCATACAAAGATAAAGACAAAAGGTTAAAGCTAAAAAAGCATATGAATACTGAGGGAGCCCTACCCCCCGAGCTGGAAGAACCTAAGACAATTATTTCACGAACTGGCGCAGGTTCTAGGTCCGGTTCTGACTCAGGGCTAGACTCTTCTACATACTGCCTAAGCCCCGGAGCATAGTTACCCCTCTGGAGTGATGGCCATGTGCATAGGTTGGTCCCATACTCCTCGAATAAGATCGACCTAAAAGCTAGGGTGTTATCTATTACTACGGTACCCCTAGGCCAGCTCTCTTGGTGATCCAGCACGAGTCGGTCAACACAATGGAGCAAGAGTGTGTTCAGGTTCGGATCCCATCGGTGACGATGGACGATCTTCCTAGGATTGAACCTAACCAGCCGGGGGTCTGCAGTGGCCCTATCTAGACTCTTAAACAAGTAAGGGTTACCTTGGCCAGAAGGACCCGCGGCTGCTCCGGATAGGACCCTCTCCTCGCCCATCCTCTGGGCGACCTCCAAGGTCCTCTTCCTGTTCATCATGAGCGGAACTTCGGCCGCCTCATCCTCCTCGTCTTCCTCTAACGCGCCCTCCTCCACGATGATAGGTCTGTTGTCGCAGGCTGGGGGTGGCCCCCGGGGCCTCTTCAGGTTCAGGGTCTGGTTTGGGAAGATCAGTTTGCAAAACACCATCGTCTCGTCTGTCACGAGCACGCGATAGTCCTTCTCACTGGGGGGCAAGCCCGCCAGTGTTTCATATTGGCCCCCGAGGGTCACAGACTTTTCGGTCCTCGCGTAGATGGCTGCAAGATTGGCTGGAATCAGAATGGAATACGGGAGGAGCTAAAATAAAATAACACTTAAAAGGCGAGCTAAGATCAGGGATTACTTACGAGGACGATTGAAATAGTGGTGGTCGCAGTTCTGGAACCCAGTTGACATGAAGAACTGGTCCTTGAAGTCATTTGGGTGGCTGGGCAGCTCGATCACCGCCGCCGTATTGGGAAAACGGGTTAAATAGTAAAACCCGTCACCTCGCCCCCGCTGATCCGGGCTGGCTTTGAGGCAAAAGAAATATAAAATATCAGCAGGAGTAGGGACCTCCCACTCCTGCCTCTTGAATAAATACCTCAACCCTGCCAGCAGACGGTAGGAGTTGGGGGGGAGCTGAAAAGGGGCCAACCCTACGTAGTTCAGGAAATCAGCGAAGTACTGATCCAGGGGAAGGAAGGCCCCTGCCTTGAAGTGTTCACCGCTCCAGGCCGCGAACGATTCATCGAGCGGCGTGCAGCTCCGCTCGCCATCCGCGGAAAGTCGGGCAATAACGGAGGCTTTCCCCAGTGGAATGTTGTGAGTGAGGAAGATTTTGTTGATCTTCGCCTGGTCGGTTATCTTTGAGACGATTCTCTCCGCCTCAAAGAATGCGTCAGGGGCCACCTCGACCTCCTTCTCCACGGCCGGCCCGAAGCGGGGGATCGGGGAGCTGGGTATCACCGCCTTTCCTTTTTCCTGCTGGGAGGCCGAGCTTCCAACGTTCTTCAGAGGGAGGTTCTTTTTTGGAGCCATCTGGTCGCCTAGCAAACAAAAGAAAACACTTTAGAAAAGGCAATCCAAGCAGGAGGAAGAAGCAATTATTATTTGCACGAGCTGAGGTAAGCCCAACTCGTGGAGAGTGGAACCACGCGGTTCAGTGAACACGCGCGTATGCTCCCAACAGATCCCAGATTACTCGGAATTCGCGTGTCAGGGGATTCAGAATAGAATTTGCCTTGGGGGGAAAGTTTCAATAGGCAGAAAATTACAAAACCGCTTATGAGGCGTGTTCCCTAAGCTACCCGGTTTTTCACCCAAAAATTCCCAAAACTCCTACCCAGAAATTTGTCCAGAAAAAGCACCCTGAAACTCATATGCTAAAGCGATTTCTTACAACAAATGTGCCCTAACCTAAAAAGGGCTGTGTTATACCCGAAATTTGGAGAATGCATCCTAGGAGGCTAAGGAGAATGCATTCTAGGAGAGCTAAGGGAATGGTCCTAGGAGACCCCAAGGAGGATGTGGTCCTAGGAGACCCCAAGGGTGTGTTTGAGGTAAGCTTCCCAAGGTTTCCTAAGTGTTGGCTCGAACGTGTCCAAGGTAGGTAGCTAAGGAGGAGGAGTCCCATGCAAGTCAAGAGTGGGGACTTAGATTTTGCCAAGGAGAGCCTACACAATGTCCAATCGGACATGCTTGGGAGATGGTAAAGGAGAATGCTTTGAACTTGTCCAAGGTAAGGTGCCAAGGAGGTTGCCTCGGACCACCTTGGTCCGAGGAGAAGCCAAGGAGATTGGTTCAAGGAGGAACATGGCATGCTAGAGGAGAGTGCCATGTTAGAGGAGAGAAGTGCATGTCCTACCACCATGCATGTTCAACCCACAAAAACATATCCTACCACCATGCATGTCCTACCACCATGCACGTCCGACCAACACTTGCATGAGTGGTCAGTAGGAGGTGGATCAACTAGCTAGAGGAGACTAAGTCAAGATTCCCAGAGACGGCTTCAACAACATACGCAGGAATCTCTCATTCTTCCCACAAATGGGGGGTTTGTTACATTTCGAATTTTGAATGTTTCTTTGTAATATAAATATAAGATGAGTAATAAAATATCCCTATCGTAAAGGGATATCAGTTGAGGATCCCAGGCCTATAAATAGAGAGCTTATGGGATGAGAGAGAGGTGCTTGAGCTGCTTCTTTCTAGAGAGAGAATATTGGGTCTATGTATTCTAGAGAGAGAAAGTGCTGATATTTGAGAGAACTCTTGTATTTTCACTATCTGTACTGAAGAAACTCAGTTGGCTCAGTCCATCTGATCTTGAGTATAGATCTATAAATCACAACTCTAAGTGGATTAGGCTATTACCGACAATCGGGGCTGAACCACTATAAAAATCTCCTGTGTTCTTTATTTTCTTTATTAAACCGTCTGTGTCGTTTTTATTTCTCTTGAAGGCTTGTCGTTATTGACGTTCTCACGTCGTTGGCTAAAAACGCAGTCAACAGGCTGTCACCCTCCATATCCACACAACCCAGAAAACCCTTGCATGCGGCTACAGTGAAATTTTTTTCCTAAGCTACAGTAGCATGTTTTCAAAGTGAACAGGGTCAGGAAACTTACAGTGTATGGCTAGGAGGTAGACGAGGGCGTTGCGATGATAGGAGCTTCGTCGGTGTAGTAGCTTCCAAAGCTTCGGAGAAATCCGTGCGCCTAAGCTTCGTGGACAATGAAAATGGCAGCAACAGGGTTGAGGGTTTCGTTCTTCTGAAGTATGGAGAAGGAAGAGAAAAGGAGATTTGGAAAATTTTGAATGAAAGGGTGGCCCGTGCGTGGGGTGGCTACCCCCTTTTTATATACGTGAAGGATCATGTGTAGAAGGCTCTTGGGTGGCCCTGGTGAGGGATCCGAGGCCTTCCACTCGAAATACGAAACGACGGCTAGGCATAGGCTAGGCCATTAAATGCGGTTCTCGTAAGACGTACCGTCACCACCCACAACGTTCCACGTATCAGACGCCTGCGTAAAGAGTGGAATGCGAAGAGTTTATGGGGAAGTCTAAAAGCCCCTACTGTGGTCTTATATGCGACGTCATATACCACGAGCAGAAGCTTGGAGGGCAAATGTACGCCCTGGTTTTTCCACGGGCTGATTAGCAGGCCGAGCTACGGACTAATCACGATTAGCCCATTAACATCCCCAAGACCGGAGCTCCCATTTCGAGGTCGTACCTTATTAGCTCGAGCAATCCCTGAGGACTCACCAAGGTTGCCCAGGACTGGGTGAAGGAATCCGAAGGCCGAAGGTCGGGTCAAGGGAGCAGCTCGTGACACGAGCTATGTATGGGGCTCTGACCCTCCGAGAAGTCAACACACGCAAGATAAACGTGCATATATCTGACATCACGTGTCCGATATCTCCCTGACTTCTCGGACACGCAGCAGGAACGTGCGTGTTCAGATATCCACGGCTGGGTTGGGCCGTGCGGCCCATTATCTCCTTACCTATCGATTTGACCATACTTATGTGTCAGGTTTAGGAATTAATCATGAATGTCACAGAGTTGATATGACAAATAATAAGGTCACGGGATGACCTACTTACCAACTTCCAGGTGCCTTCTCCTATAAATATGGAGAACCTGGGAGTTGATAGGGGTTGGGAAAAATAGTATCTGAAGAGATATAGGCTTTGTAACCAAATACCCAGAATATATCAATAATATTGACTAGTGGAGTAGAGGGATTTTAACCTTCGAACCACTTAAAAATGTGTCTTGAGTCACCTAGTTCATTCTCTAAGATTCTGTATCTGCGACGGTTCTATATTCAGCACTAATCCCTTTCTCTTCTTCTCTTAATTACCTGTTGCCGAAGAGCCGCGTCAACAAGTTTCATCCCAAACCTGCGAAGTACTGAAAATACTTCCACCAGGTCCTTTACATGGCTGGGTGCTGTTCTTGACTTGATCAACATGTCATCTACATAAACCTCCATGTTCTGTTCTAGTTGTTCCTTGAACATACGGTTCACGAGCCTTTGGTATGTGGCACCAGCATTCTTCAACCCGAAGGGCATCACTTTATAGCAGTAAACTCCTTTATCGATTCGAAAGCTGGTGTGTTCTTGATCCGTGACATGCATGGAAATCTGATTATATCTTGAGTACGCATCCATGAAGGACAAGAGCTCGTACCTAGAGGTGACGTCGACCATTTGGTCTATCTTTGGCAGCGGGAAACAGTCCTTATGGCATGCCTTGTTATGGTCGGAGAAGTCTATGTAGGTCCTCCAGGTGCCATTTTGCTTGGGCACGAGGATCAGATTGGATACCCACTTGGGATATTGGGTGTCCCGAATGAATCTGTTTGCAAGTAGCTTGTCCACCTCCGCCTTTAAAGCCTCATCCCTGGTCGGGTTGAAAGTTCTCCACTTTTACTATATCAGAGAGACATTCAGGGCATGAAAAATGATATTTGGGTCAATTCCAATCATGTCGAACGTTATGATTTTCCCGGAGAAATCCCACCAGTGCTTCTCGGACTTCTGCATGTAGACTCTTCCCGACCTTTGTCTTCCTTTCGAGGATGGAGGCATCAAAGGCCACTTCCTCAACCTTCTCCATAGGATAAATAGCCCTCTCTTCTTGAACCCACGGGTCCAACTCATTGGTTTCATTATCTCGAACAGCTCGCACCTCCACCTCATCGGGAAGAGGTTGTTCGAGGGCCAACGCCTCAACAACCATTATTGGTTTCCTGAGGGACACATTGTAGCATTGTCTTGCCTCTTTTTGGTCTCCTTGAATTGTGCCAATCCCTGAATCTGTGGGGAACTTCATGCACAAGTGTCGAATGGTGGTAACTGCCCCGAACTCCACTAAGGTCGAATGCCCCAAGATGACAGTATACGCCGAGGAGCAATCAACTACCACGAATGTGCAATACTTAAAGGCTTGGCGAGGCACATCTCCAAGTGTCATGTGAAACATGATCTGGCCCATTGGTGTGAGACCTTCCCCCGAGAACCTGCATATAGTTGAGGTGCATGGGGACAGGTTGCTTGTGGTCAACCCGATCCTCTCGTAGGCTAACTTGAACAAGATGCTCACTGAACTCTTGCTGTACATCAGGATCCAAGCCACCATCTTATTGGAAACCTGGCTCTTGATCACCAAAGGATCATGGTGTGGAAAGTGCATACTTCGAGCGTCGTCCTCAGAGAATGTGATGACTTGGTTGGTCATCCTTGGCATCTGGGCTGGAAATTGAGCTACTGCCAACACTTCTTCATCGCCATGGTTTATGGCCCGCGCATACCTATTATGCAAGCCTTGGGAGGTGCCCCCCAAGTGGGATCCTATGGAGATGGTCCCCACTCGACCATTAACTAGGGGAGGTCTATGGACCATCTGCTACTGTGGAGCTGTGGGGACTGTACCCGGAGCCTGGGGAGTCACGGGAGATGGTTCTCCCGCGGTCAGGACCTATGCCTGTCGTGCTCCATCCCAAGCATACTGGTGGAGGTGTCCCAGCTTGACGAGGTTTTTGATCTCATCTTTGAGTTGGCGGCACTCATTGGTGTGGTGCCTTACATCGTTATGAAAACGGCAAAATTTGTTGGGATCTCGCCTTTCTCGGTCTCTTCGAATGGGTTGTGGCTTCTGGTAATGGACGTGCTATTCCGTGGCCACATAGATGTTCTACCAAGAATCTACTAAGTCAGTGTACTCAGAGTAGTGCGAGACATACGTCCCATCGGGGGTAGCTCCATGTCCTATCTGCACTTTCCCATTTCCTTTGGGCTTTCTGCCCGTGCCCTTGCCCCCATGTCTAATGCTGCCGGGGGTCCGACTGGGTGCGGCGGACTGGGATGGATCAGGAACTCCAGCACTGAATGCAGGCTAACAAGCACTATATCCAGTGGGCGTTGCTCCATATCCCTTCAGAGCGGCACTGAAACCAGTAGGTGGCACGACACCAAATCCAACTGTCAGGACAATTGGACTGAATTGGGCACCCGCCACACTCGGTTGGCCAAGAGTGTAAGGCGGATACTGGTCCCTGAAACTGCGAGGCTTGGCATCATCAGAGTCGGGAGGGCGATGGGCCCCCCAAATGCTCCAAACTAGGCATCTTCCCAGCTGATATATTCTTGTGCTCGACGAATGAAGTTGTCGAGCCTTCACACCCTCTCCACTAGAGGTCATCCCACAACGGGGACCCCGCACGGATGTCGGCCTATAAGGCCATTAGCTTCTGGTCATCGTCAACCTTCTTGGTCCTCGTAACTTCCTCCTTAAAGTGCTTGATGAAAGCTTTGAGGGTCTCGAAGGGTCCTTGCTTTATGTTGGCCAAAACATTGACCTCAAAGCTCACTTTCCAAGCTTCTATGAATTGTCTTCGGAATAAAGATAACATTTGGTACACCGAATGGATGGATCCCGACCTGTGCTTCTTGAACCATTCATCTGCTGGCCCTGGCAAGGTTATCGAGAACACATGGCACTTGGCATCTTCGGAGACGCGATGCACCGGCATCAACCTATTGAACTTCGAAAGGTGGTCAGTGGGATCCGTACTGCCATCATAGGACGGATGGCATGCATCTTAAAGCCCTGTAGTAACGAGGCTTCTACAATGTGAGGAGCATATGGCTCCCCATCCTTGTTCTTCGAGTCAAAGTCATGGCCCTGACGTCAGGCCATTCTGAGCATTATCCTCTTCAAGCTTTCTAATTCCGCGTGGAGGGGGTCACGGTCTTGGTTGGCACTTTGTGCCGGGTTATCCCTCTTTCGGGCGTTGAGGCTGTCCCAGAGGTCTGATTGGTCCTTTCCCCCGGGTTTATGCCCGAAAGCCTTATTACACCTACGAGCGTTCAAGCCTTCTTGCAGCTCAATTTGGCCTCAGAATGCACCACTACCCCTGGGGTATGCTACTTTTGTTTCTCCGTTAGACTTAACATTTTCATTGTTTACCGAGATGATGATGTCGTGCTCTCGGCTAACGGAGAAGTTTCGCTTGTTGGCTCATTGGCCATTGTTCCTGTGGTGATGGTGAGGTGTTGTTGGTACACCACCTCCGAGATTCGCGAGATCTGTATTGGCGCAACTAGGTGAAACGCCTTGCGCTCCACGGATGTTGACGGCCTAGCGGTGTCCTCTGGCACCCATGCCTTTACCCTTACCGCCTGGCCTCGGGGCTTGGTTGTCATCGGGGTTTCAATGAGCCTTCTTTTGCTTGGGAGCAAGATTTTCGTCGATCTTACCCTTGCCATGGTCTTGTGGCACAGGTGGGGCTCCAACTCCAGTTGGGTGCAAAGGGGGGCACGCCAACTGGTGGATCTTGCGCCACATCAGCGGGGTGTCCTGGGGGCACACCGGCTGGGTCGATAGGTGGCACTCCAGATGGGTGCACAGGTGGCACACCAGTTGGCTGCCTAGATGGTACTACACCAGGGGGGTCCTCTCGCTGCCCTTGGGCCGCCAGAGTAGCCCTTATTGCATTAACCATCTGCTATAGGGCGGCGATATTACCCTCCTGGGTGTCGAGTTTCTGCTGTTGAGTGGTCACCTAATCGCAGAGCACCACCACCTCTAGCGTCTCCTCCGCATCCATGGACTGAGGATATTCACCCTCATAATACTCGTCATCCATGCTGTCGTATTTGACATTTTCATCGTAGTCTTCCACCATCTCATGGAGGTCCTGGGATGGTGGAAGGCTGGTTTCTCCTCCCTCAACTCCGGTGAGAGGAGCTACATCATCTCGTGCATTTCTTCGAGTAGTCACCATGATTAAGCTCTTCAAGCTTTCTTCAAACTCTAAATGAAAGCACCGAAATGTTGACTGCTTCGCTATCAACTAAATTTTAGAGTATAATGAAAATAATATAAAAGAACATAAGGGTTTTACGTAGTTCAGGTGATAAAAGAGCCCTAATGCATGAGTCTCTGGTATTTAGTGAGCGTGAAGATTGTTTGAGCAAGCTTCAATGGTGGTTATCAGGCAGCGTATATATTGCACTAAGTTAACAAGTTTCTCTCTCGAAAAATCTGAACCTCTTACAAGGAGATACCCTAGCCCTATTTATAGAGGCTGGGGTCATTAATGTTAATCATCTATCATTAATACAAGATCCCCCCATCCTAGGCTATTAATGTTGAGTTAATACAGAAAAAGGTTGCACTAAATAAAGACTACGGCACAGGAGGATTGCATGGGGCCCATTGCAGAAAGTCACGCATCAACTTTATGGGGAACATATCTATGACTGTCAGGGTGTGGCACACGTTTTCCCATGTCAAGCGACATTGTGAGAAATGTTGATTGTCGAGTGTACAAACTCGACACCACTAATCGAGGCTCACCAAAAGTTTTCAGATGATCTTCTGGTGGCCCATGCCCGCAGTGACTAACACCTGGTAGCCTCTCAAGACGTGGTCTCATACGGAGATATCTCACCTCGAGAACAGACCTTGGGATGTGGCCTCGCTTGGAGACATCCATGACCTGGAGATTGGCTCGAGGCATGCTCGGGACGTGGCCTCACCCAAATACATCCTTGCCGCAAGGACAGACCTCGGGGCATGGCCTCGATTGGAGACACCCACGTCTTGGCCGGATTAGGTTGTCTGGAAGATTTCACAATCTGAGAACCTCATGACTTGCCTTGTCACCAATTACTCCTAATTGCCACATGTCTGATGGTTAAAACACAGACAACAATATGTATTATATGTTCGAATTATATGTATGTATGTAATATCTTTTTTTTTTAAATAATTTAGGTTAAAATTTTAAATTATTCAAAATATGAGTTTTTTTATACCCAAATACTTTCCATAAATAACAAAAATACTACCACATGGCAATTTAAACATTTATACGACAACACCTTTTTTTTACAAAAATACACTCTGTGCTACAGACCCATTTCCACACGCGAGAAGCTTTACTGACCTCCATGAACACTAGCAAGAAGGCAGTGATCAGTGAGGGGAGATCTCCATGAATGCCGGTGAGAAGTTTGGCTTACGTAATCAACCATGATAGTGACCAGCGAGGGGAGTTCTCCTTTAACGACAACGAGAGAAGATCAACGAAAGACCTCCATGAACGTTGGCGAGAGAAGATCAACTAAAGAGCTATTTACGTGAACAGAAAAATTATTGATCTGGAGTTGTCCAAACATTTCGAAACAAAATCTTTAAAAAAAAAAATTGAGGTTTTTTGATGTGTTGTTGGTTTGATTTATTCATCAAATTTGGTTGCTTTCTGATTGATTCACATATTTTAATGACATTTCTCCCTATAGTGTGGTTGCTTTCACGTTAATTTTGCAAATCTAGAAGGGAAAACACTTAATTGAAAATTCTTGGTAGTATATTAAGAATAGGGAAGGTATTTTAAAATTTTAATTTAACCTCTATTGTTGTTGAGTTGTTCGCTTGTTGTCACTTAATCTTAGGGAATTTTGTAAAAATATGGCTTTTATGCCATCACTGTGCAAAAATATGGGAATTTTACTTTTCCTAATTTGTATGGGAAAATTTATTAAAAAAAAAGTATGGGAGACACAATTACTAGCTAACTAAAATATGGAAGCTAAATTTAAAACAAAAGCACATCAGCCAAACAGGGGTACTATTGTAAATTAGCATTCCACTCTTCTCTCTCTCAAACCCCAGCCACACAAACCCTTTCTCTCTCCAAACCTAGCCGCACGGTTCTCTCTCTCCCATCTTTCTTCTCTTTCCTTTTGCCCTAGCTGCCACCTCCCTTGTCTTCCACTCGTCTGCCTCACCATCTCCACCTTCATCTCCAACCACCCACCCTCACCACCTGTGATTCACCTTAGGCATGCACCTCCGCGAAACCCAGCCCAGAACACCCAGTCGCACCATCAACAAACCCAACCCAAATCCACGCATCTCTGCGCGATTCCATTCACGAGCCCCCAAATCCAAAACGACGGGGCTAAGCTGAGGCGATGGATGTGCTGGTGGTGGTCGAAGGCAAGGGAGAAGAATGATGCCTAGGCTGAGTGCGATCCATGTTGCTCGGAGTTGCGCAAAACGAAGGGGATGGCTAAGGTTGCAATGAGATTCTGCACGTAGGGGATGGGGGGTTCTGTTGGCAGTCGGAGGCGAGGGAGGAGGGTGACTCGTAGTCATATCTTTATTTTTTTTCTATCTTCAGGTCTGTGGTAACTAGTTACCTTGACATTTTTTGTGTGTATATTTCTGGGAGTAAATGGTTACCTTCACATTCTGATGTGTGTATATTTTTGGGTTCTTTATGGTGACTAGTTACCTATGTTACTAAAATCATACTTCTTCTTCCTTTTTAATGAAGTGTTCCTCCTCTTTTTCCTTCAAATTTGATGTTTCTTTTCATTTCTAATATGAGTGACCCGTCACCCCTCTTATTGTAACTGGTAACCCCTCTTATGACAGAAGGCTACCCCTCTCAGGGTAACTGGTTACCCCTCTTATGACAAAAGATTACTCCTCTCAGGGCAACTGGTTACCCCTCCTGATACATGTTATTTAACCTAGCTCTACGACTTTTTTTTACATAACTGTGAAAAATCAAACAAGTAACTAGTTACCCCTACTGATACATGTTATTTAACCTAGCTTTATGATTTTTTTTACATAACTGTGAAAAATCAATCAAGTAACTAGTTACCTTACTCAGGCTTTGAAAAAGAAAAGTACAATCTAAAACAAAAAAGAAAAAACATTTATAATAAATAAATAAAAAATAATAAACACTGTTCAAATTGCAAAAAAAATAATAAAAAATTTGTAAAACAACCAAAGAAAATTTTGATATAAAAATAGTTATATAAAATTAATATAAAAAAAATCAAATATCAAATTACAAACATACTCTTCCAATTTAATAAAACTTAACTAAGAGTAAAACTATGGCATAAACAAACTTTTATACAAAAATATGGGAAACTAAACCCACAAAAGTGAAATTTCTTTAAAAAAAAAAAGCCATAGATTAACATTTCTTGAAAAAAAAAAAGTGTCATATTTTTGCAAACTCTATTAAAAAATACAGTATAAAATGTAATTTCCTCTTAATCTTATATATAAACGTGAAAATGATAATTTTAACATTATAATAAAATTTAGTTATGCACATCTCAGATAAATGGAATCGATACCAATTTTGATACAAAACAATGGAAAAATGGGATGATAAAAGTAATTATGTTGAATTTGAAGCTAGAGGAAAATTGATCCCAGACATTGCAAATAGGAAGACCTTCTACAAAAACTGCATCTATAATTACAAAGCAACACGAAAACAACAAAACTTTAACTACAATATCAAGTCAAATAAGGCTACCCCACCCTAAAAATAATTAATGATGATAGTTTCATTATTTACATGCTAGTAAAAATAAAATAAACTGATTTCAAGGTATATCCCTTATGTATGAGCATAGTGGATTCAAAAACAATAATATCAATTATTCTTTTTTTTCTACTACAGTGAATTAACAATGCAACAAAGTCGCATTACTATTGTGTTGTTGTAAAGCTGAAGGTAATAATTTTTCATCTTTTATCGGTCTATGTTGTGTTGATTTAGTGTTGATGTAACTTCGACAAAACTAAAATCAGTACAAAAACTTTAAAATTACAACTATTGATATCATAAATTACAAACAACATTTTAGCAAAACAAAAGCTCAAGAGATTCCTTAATTTTGGATGAAATGTAACGTCTAACATTAATAAAAAAAATTTGACAATAATACAAAATTGTGATGTAACAATAAATTAAACTAAATATAAAAATAAAAATATCTATTATTCAAAATCAATAAATTTTGTATCAAATATAACACTCTTACTCTATTGGAGTTGTAGACTCATAAACATTTGTTAACACACACGCAATTGCTCACAGCGACCTTTGAGATGTACACTATGAAAGTCTTATAACACAAAAAAGTAATAATGTAAAATCAGGAAATGATGTTCCGGAAACTAAAATTATTATAAGGTACTGATAAGATAAAATGAGTGGTGAATTATTGAATTAAGATAATATTACACGAGCAGAGTCACCAGCTTCACATATCAAAACTGCTTTGTCTTGTTTCCATTGACTAGCCAACTCAGGGTGGATCTTTTGATATTCTCTCCTAACAAATGATGCTGCTTCATCTGCATGCTCAGCATCCACCAGTGCAATACAACACCCTCTAAATCCGGCGCCACTAAATCGTGCTCCAAAAACTCCAGGTGCATTTACTAGGATTTTGTATAACTGAATAAGGGGTTCCGAGCCTAAAGAATCACAACATAAAGTTAGTCATTCAATATGATTCCAAACGCTGAAAATTATGATTGGACAACAGAAAACAAACATGCAGTAATAGTTGCTAGAAAGAAGATATTTATGTAGTAATAGTTGCTGGAAAGAAAGATCTGTATCTATATTAAAAGCAAAATTACTCCACTGACTATTAGAAATAAAGCATTATATTGTTTCTTGACTAGATGAAAACATAATGAAAAAATACCCACGTTATTTAAAGAAGTGCTTATTTATTATGCTCTACCAGATTTGTTTGGGGAAACAGAAAGCAGCTAACACACACACAAAAAAAAAAGAATCTAAGAAGTATACCACACTCATAGTTCTGAATAGAGCTAAGACCAGAGGCTGTAATAAGCTTTCCAAAATCTTCTAATCTACCAGTAGCCCAGGCTTCAAGTCCTGAAACAATCAAGATTTTTAAAAGAACTGTAAGCTGAAAAATAACAAAAAGTAAATGTTTGAAACAATCAGAGCACATCCTTATGTGCGTCTCATGCTTATCCTACACAAAAACTGAAACCCATAATTGTCGCATATTAAAAGAACCTTTGACGACGCGCAAGTTTTCTGAAAAGTAATGCTCTGCCCTTTTAGCCAGATCAGGTTCTAATTTGTTCTACAGAAAAGAATCAGAAATAGGTCACTAATGTCGTAAACCATCTTAAGGTTACAGCTCAAATATAGTGCTACTACAAGGTACCTTAAGATACCCAACACACCGCAAGAGGTGACGTATTATGACTTATTAAATTATAATAAGTGAGGCACGGCTTTAAATTCAAACACATAAAATGACATCTCATGTGATGTTCGGTACTTTAAAAGTGTCTTATAGCATTAATCTTAAATATAGCTTATCCCTCATCAGAAATATATTCAAGAACATTCGATAAAAAATTTTAAAAAAATCATGTCTCAAAATATTTCAAAATAAAGAAGGCCATGTACAGATATCCAAAAACAACAAACAAGAAATGGCCCTTCTGAAAAATAGGAGGAAAGGAAGCAACAAATAAAATCAAGGCTTCCAAATCCTTCCTAACAAGAAATGATCTATATGAAAGATGCATTGAGATTGAATGCTATATAATTGTTGCAAAAGGAGCTGGGAGTACCTAGGTTGGACTGTGTGAAGCAATATTGTCATGAAAACACTGCCGTTATCATTGTTCACAATCTGGTTTAATTTGTTCGAACAAATCATGTTGAGCCTGACTTACTTTTCATTAACAAAAAACTGAAAATCATGATTAGATTTTTTTAATAATGATTAATTCATGCCTTTTCTTACAAGTGGAGGAATGATCAGTTGAAACTATGACAAAAAGACTTCCTTGATCCTCTTTTAAGTCATGTGCTTGGCAAGGTGAATGAAAAATATCGTTGAACCAACTTGAGGGAGAGTCTGGATAATGTTCTTTTTATTTATCATTTCTTAGAGTTGACTGCATTTTTGTTTCTTGATTTGTATAGGTCAATTTTTTGGGAGTATAACCAGGCTAGTCTCTTTATCTGTAGTATTTAGTCAACTTTCTTTTTCTGTATAAAAATGCAGTTGATATTCTTAAAACGTTTGCTATTTGGGGGGGAGGCTAACATTACATTTTACATCTGTGAGGCTTCCCCTTGTAGACAGTGGGCAATCTGAAGTCAAATATAAATTGGACAGCCCAACATGGAATTATTTTTCCTAAATTATGCGATCAAATTATTTTGTGCAAGTACTTTAGTTTCTTTTTGTAGCCTAATCTATCAATAGGCTTGGTGAGGTAAAGCATGGGAGATTTTGCAATGAGCTAAAGATATAATCTTCCTTATTCGCATCCAACTTTCTTTTTATCCTGATTAAGAAAAAGTTGAATTTTTCGAGTAGGAGTTTGAAGTGAATAAAAAATATGATAAAGTTCTCTTTAAGGAGTTAGAAAGAAGCAGGGATCTTGGAAAAAAAGAAGACGATTCTCTTACAGATATTATTAGATTATCTCTAAAAGGAAACCCACATGGAGACTTGATTCTAGCCTACCTTTCTAACTACTCTCTAACTGCACTGAAGCTACACAACCTTCCATTTTATTTACAAATACGCCCCATCCCAACTAAATAAGCAGAAAACCAGAATTGTACTTCATCAGTTTTCTTCAAATTCAAAATGAACACTAGAGCAAAAGTTCTTAAGATTGATTTCGGCAACAATTAACAGTAGATTCAAGCTCAAGCTTAGCCAATAATAGAAATTCTATAGTATTCAATTTCTTTCAGAAGTGATTTAGTAAGAAGCAATGACCTGAAATGTGCAAGGCATAACTGCAATATCCAATTTCAGGTATCTCTTCAATCTATAATATAGGTGTATGTTTCTGTTGCACAGTTGAAACATGAAAAGCTTTTAATACCAAAGTACTCACCTTGTGTTCTTGATAGGCCTCCAGTTGAACTGTTTTCAAGAAAAAATGTATAGAAAAAAAATATGAGACATACAAGAAATATATGTTTCAAAACTGTTTACTATACATTAGAGTTAAAGGGTGTTTTAGTTTGCCTAGTTGCATTCAGTGCACCTTGGAAGTGTTCAATCCAAGGATCATTGTCCAATAAATAAAGCTGGTTATAGTAAACACAGAAGGTAGTCAATATTCCGAAGGATTACATTCCTAATTTTTATATTCTATAATTTAGATTCGGTCCCTCACAAAGTATTAATGTGACTGATGTTTTCTAATTGGCATCCGGCTATTAAAATAAGAATTTAAAAATTGTCTGGTAAAAATACTTGCCATTTGAGAGAAGAGCATCCGTTTCTCCAAATCCTGAAGCACTATGGAAGAAAATAAATATGTATCAGACCAAATTTGTATTCTCGATACATGAGGTAGATAACTATGAAGTTGCAAGTTGCATGCTACATCCAAAACATACACATAATATATAAATCTAAGTAAACATATAAATATATATATGTATTAGTCATGCAAGTGAAATTCATATATTGTAACAACTTAAAATGGTAGTTGTAGAAAAGTCTATCAAACTCGAGCTGCATTTTCTTCATGAGTTCAATATCTAACCCCATCCAAAAATAAAAGTTTCATGAACCTAATTTCACTCAATCTATACACTACACAGAAAGAAACTGTCCTGTCAGACCCAACTTTATCAATAACAGGGCAAAAAGTGGGGGAAGAGAAAATTTCTAAGCCCATCAACTCAAGGTAAAAAATAGAGAAAGAAAAAATGATCCCATGAACTCGATGAGAAAATAGAGAACGGAATACATTTTCCCTAAATGTAAAGGGATTAAGCATACTTTAGAAGAATTCTTGCAGCCTCTTGACACTCTGAAACTCGACGATTATAACCAGGATTGTTAGTTAAAGCATGCTTTAAGCCTGAAAATGCCAGTAACATTTTGTATGTTTTCTGCATCTCAATGTTTTGGTCCTTTTGCAATTCAGGTGAACGTATGAGTTTATATTCTTTAGTCTGCAAAATTCAAACTAGATTATGAGAAGCACATCACTAACAATTCAAACTACATCATTTGAAGCAACACCAATAAACATAATGTCACCTATTTCAGACTTAAAACATAATCCACAAGCTCCAAGCTCAAATGCAACAATTCAGTTGTGAAAAAACAGACCAATTTTAAAAACCCATATAAATTTTACGAGGAAATTTGCAAAGTTTATGAATAGATTACCATGGAATGCTTTTCTATTTGGAAAATGGTCAAATGGGAAAAAAAAATACTAAAAAAAAAGATGAATAAAATTTGATTTGAGGAAATCATGAAAGGAAAAATATAATTAGTAGCATCAACCAAGAAAATAAATAAATAAGCCAGCATATCAATGTAAAAAAAAAAATAGAGAAATGGACCATAAATATCTGGATTAGTACACACACAAGTTTTACCTTGCAATTCATGCACAAAAGACAACCACGGCTTGAAAGTAGAATGGCAGATTGATCCAGTATGCCGTTTTTCAGACCCAAATACTCATTTTCAATCAACCTACACCATGCACAAAATTAAAATTTACAAGGTCTGACACAATAAATAGAAAAGATAATAAATACCTGTAACAAGGCATATTACATGAGATGGAATCTTTATCATACCTCTAAAAACAGCCGATTTATCTTGCAAATTCAGTATTTAAATTTCATTTACTGATTTTTTTTAAACATATACAGAAATGAGGATGACCATGCTGTCATTCAATCATATACAAGAATAAAAGATTACTGCTGAACACTAAGGAGTTCTTTGAAAAAATGTTAATTATTTTAATTTGCTAATAAAAAAGGAAAAAAAAAAGTTCTGCTTACAGTTATTTGTAAAAGCTATCATTCAGTTGTATGATATCCAACAATTATTGTAACAGTTTGGTTTGTTCATCATATTTACAATTATCAAGACAACCCACACCACCATCATTGCAAAACAATGTCACAAGAGTTTAAAAGAGAGATTTCTAAAATTAAATAACTAGAAAGGGTTTTGATTTAGTTGCAAAGAAACTTTTCTAACGAATAACAATTATTAGTTATAATACCGTATAATTGTTGAACAGTATTTTTTTATTTATTTTTATTAAAATTAAATAAATAAAATATAAAAAAGAATAATAAAAGAAAAATAATCGGTTTGGAGTAAAGGAGAAAAAGTAAAAAATATCTCTACTATTCTCTCCACCTTCCCACTTCCTATTCTCACCACTCTTCACTTTCTCTCTTTTCTTTTCACTTAATGTAAAATTGAGTCTATAAAAGAAAGAGAAGAAGAAAATTAGACAAAGAGAGGAAGATAAAAAAATAGAGAAGAGACTCTGCAAAAATAGAGAGAAATACACACAATACGTGAAAAAAGAGGAGAGAAAAGAAAGAGAGCAAAATTCTACTTCTCTAAATTCTTCAGGTTCTTCAAGGGTAAGTAATCAAGCATCTATGGAATGCATTCATTCTATATAGATATTCATTAATGGAATGCATTCATTCCTCCCCTACCGTCTCCACTCATTTAAGGAATGCACTCATTCCCCTAAAATCTATGGAATGCACTTATTTCGCCCCAAATTTATAAAATGCACTCATTCCGCCCTTAATTTATTTTTCTTTAAAATAAAGTAGGACTGTTATGCTGTCAAAATTATCTTTAAAAATGTTAATTTTGATTGAGAACAGTAAAATCAAAGAAAGTAAAAATTTGGCCAAAACCTAGTACCTTATTAGAATCTGAAATCAAAATAATTGCTTGAGTTAATTACTCTGTTTTAAACAAAGAAAGTCCAAATTAATTGTTGAAAAATTTTATTCACGACGATGTTTGATAGGCCGAACTGAATGAATATGAACATCTATATATATATATATATATATTAAATCATTACATGTCATAATGGAAAAGAAAATAGGGCTTTATAATGATCCAAAGTCCTTGCAGAGCCCAATCTCCATGACTGACGAAATAAAAAAAAGCACGGTACAATGAGCTCAGGCTCTAAAATCAAACCAAGAAAGATGGTATGTGTCCTATAGAAAAAAAAAAGATTAAATACATACTCGGTGAAATACAAAGACCTCCAATCACGATTGACTTGTTTTAAGCCTTTTATTCACACAATATATTATGTGATCTGAATATATATGTCTGTAGCTATATGTTCAAATAGGAACATAGAATATTATGAAAATTTAGGAGGACACAATCTTGGTCAAAGAAAAAATTCAACTATGACTTTTGAAGGAATGATGATGTGCTTTCTGCATGGCAACATTCACAAAGAAAAATATGCTCAGTAAGCACTCATACATATGTATGTACAATGAATTACATATGTATATAAACGGTGCCTACAAAAAGGTACAAAGCAAAAGGCTAAGGAAAAAAAAAATAATGTGTGCTTCAAATAAAGAAAAAGAATACACATTCAATTTAATGAGAGAAACTTGGAACGTTAAGCAACAAAAAAATTCATAAAGACACAGTCTCAAGTAATTTTGAATTTTGTTTCACAATTCTTATCAAAATAGAATTGTAAGTCCAATCATCTCCAAACTTATTCAAGTGAGATTAAAAATGAGGCTCATTCCAAAACAAACTCAAAGTCTCCAAATAATACAAGTTATACAAAAATCTTTGAACTACCTTCAAATTGATTCCTCCAAAGGATACGTAGGCAATCTAATTACTAAGGTTAGATGCAGTCACAAACTCCCAAAATTTCTCAATGAGGTCATTCACCTCAAACTTTCCAAACGAGATCATTCACCTCAACAAAAATTCTAAAAGAGGTCATTCATCTCAGAACAAGTTCTAAGTAAGTGAGGTCATTCACCTCAAAACCCCACCTTAAATGGTGAAAATCTCCAAGCAACTTAAAGAAACAAAAATCAATGAACTATGTTTGACTTGATTCCTTTAAATAATACATAGTAAACTTTATTGCTAAAGCTAAGTGCAGTCACAAATTCCTAAAGTTCTCAAATATCAAACACAACTCTCAAAATTCCATAAAAGGTCATTCACCTCAGAATTTTTCCTAATCCAAAACATCAAATAATATCATGATATGGTCATCTACCAGAATATCTAAAATTACCATGGATTCCTAAATGGTCATTCACCGGAATTTTTCCACTCATTTTCCAAAATAACTATTCAGAACTACAAGTGTCTTGATCCCTCAACTGGGATGTGTAGGCAGCTCAACTAAAATTTCTAAAATTACCATGGATTCCTGAATGGTCATTCACCGAAATTCTTCCACTCATTTTCAAAAGTAACTATTCCGAACTACAAGTGGCTTGATCCCTCATCTGGGATATGTAGGCAGCTCAGTCAACCGAATTTACTCGAATTTACTGAGTTCAACCATAATATCAAATTCGCCCAAATTTTCCCCAAGATTACAGAAGTAATTAACCTCATCGTAATTAGAATCAAAAGGTGCTCATTTAAACAAAATGATTGTAATTAAGAGATTACCCTTGTAATCTTGGATGGGTCGAACTTAAATTAATAAACTCTTAGGCTATAAATTCGGCATAGGTGAAATTATGTTGTGCATTAATTTAAATATTTAAATTTTGAAATTTTTTCCAAACAATAATATAATGGAAATCAAAATCAGTTTTAGACTTCTCTCTATATTTGAGGTGCAATCTCTTTGTTCAAGGCCAAACATTTTTATGTTTATTTTCTAAGCAGTTCTGCATGTTCCACTATCTTTTCAAGCCAATATCAAATATCATTCAGATTCATCTACTACTTAAGCTTTACAAGAATACACCCGATGTCAACCCTATACAAATGCTTCAGAAAAGGACAACCAGCAAAGCTACCATTGCCAGTAATTCACTACCAACTTTCACCGCCCAACTGACACCAAACTACTGCAGGTAAACCAAACCATATTTGAAAATTTACTACAAATTTTAAAGTTCAGTATTCATTGATCTGTACATACTGAAATTTAAAAGAAACTAACCGGTCATATTCAATATTTTCTTTAGGAGATATTGTCAAGTTATTTGCACTTTCCAAAGCCAATAGGTAAGCTACTCCGACCTGTAAAACATGTAATTTACTTACGATTTCCCAACAGAATGAATGAGATAAGTTCAGAAGATCAGAGAACAAATTAGACAATTTTACTCAAAAGAAAGAACACATATTACACAATAACTATTATTCTACAGTTTCTAGCGCATAGGCTCCATTAGTCAAACAAGCCACAAGTATATGGAGAATGAAAGAAATTACTTGAAATGAAAACAAAAATTTGTGAAACATATTTTTAAAATAGCCAAAAGTATATTATTCCTAGAGGCAGAACACCTAAGAGTAGTCAAAATAAAATTGATCCATTGAGAGACTTCAGGTTTTTTTTTTCCGTTGTAGGGATTTAGAACTCGATCACCTTTTAGATTTTCATAATTTTAATTTAATTATGTTTCTGTTTCTTATTGTTTCTTTTCTTGGGGGGAAAAAACAACTTACAGCGGCAGAAGAGCTAAGGCCTGAACTGTCAAGTCCCTCAGGACCGCACAGGTACCCTATGATACCCTACAGATGTAAAGAAATAAATTAAAGCCTGGTGGAGAACCATACTTATCGTATTAAGAAATCACAAATGGTTCTACGAAACATGATAAAAATAATTAAGCAACATATCACCTGCATAAAATTTCCTCCAAAACCATTCTATATGCAAACATTTTCAGGATGTATGCGTATGGTTGCTTCCTCAAAAACATTCACGAGTTTACTCTTTTTTTCAAATAGAAATGGGAAAAGGCTTGAATAGAATTTAATTGTTTAGTTTGCCGTTGTTACCCCAAAAGATGTATAAGAAAAACAAACAAATGAAACCAAAGCTGTTAAAGATTTTTCTTTTGTTTCACAGCCCTGAATTGTTATTGGAAAAATCTAACTTTCGTCAGCTAAATACCATTTTTAATTATCTGTTCTAGAAGTGGACATAGACTTACCTAGGTGGTTCCACACCTCTTGAGTTCAATCCCTCCCTTACATATACATATAATTACGTTTTATAAAATCTATCAAAATAAATCTTCTACTTGATTTTAATAATAATAATAATAATAATGATAATAATAATAATAATAAGATAATTTTATACTTGTTTTATTAACGAATAAAATTTTAACTATTTTAAGAAAAAAATCTCATAGGACACTTTTTATAAAATTTATTTTTATTATTATTATTTCACTTTTCGTTTAAAAATTAAAAAATATCATAAATAAAACTAAATTATATTGATTAACAAAGTAAAATGATAAAAGATATTTTAATATTCATTTTATTACAATTAAAACCAATATTAATTTTGTTAAAATTTGACATGACACTTTTTATAAAAAAAAATTATTCTTAAATTACTTTTATTTTCAAAAATAAAAATGTAATAAAATAATTAAATTATAATAAAACAAGAATAAAAATGTCCTATTAAAAGAAGTTTAACACTTTATAAAATTTATTTTTTATCCATATTATTTTACTTTTAATTTGAAAAATAAATTAATAAATAAGTTAAATAATTGTAATTACAATAAATAAGGATAAAAATTACTTATTTAAAAAAAATGACCAAAAATAAGGAGCTTAGTTAATTTTAGTATATTTTATAAAATAAAAAAGTTATTGCTGGAATTTTCAAAAACATATGATTAACCTTATTATTTAGCTAAAGCACAAAGCACCAAAATAATATATTTTTTTCATAATTATTACAAGCCAAACATAAAATTGACTAGGAATCTTAATACAACACACACAAATCAATTAATATGCTAGGAGTCAATTCCCCCCAGGGAGGGAATTCCTATCCTTTAATTTATTTTAGATTTAATTTCATATTTGTGTTAGGCACGTTTATTAGATGAACCTTCAAGGTCTCCTATCCTTTAATTAGGTTTGGATTTAATTTCATATAAATATACATATTTTTGAAAAAGTGATTAAATCACCTTAAAAATGAATAAGTAAAATAGTGAAGGGATTACATCAATACAAAAAACTTATTATTCTGGTCAAAGGGCATACAAAATCAAAATATAAGTTGTTAATAAACAAAGCGACTGAGTCACCCCCGACATTTGACTACAGGCGAGCCTATAAATGAGTGCTTTTGTATTTTAACTTTAGTTTAGACATTGATATTAAAATTAACAAAACAAAGGTCAGCTTTCCCTCCCTCTTGCTCTTTTTTTTTCCACGCTTTCGACCCAAAATTTTTAGCATAGTAAAACATGACAGCTTTCACCAAGGAGAAAAACGAAGAAGAAATTAAAAAGATATGCTTGTACCGAAAAAAGAATATTAAGATTGTTGAAAAAGGAAAAAATATTATATCTTTTAAGAGTATTTTGTATTTACTCGGAATCTTCCTTCAGGTAAATCAAATAGTTTGTTTCCTTTTTTATATGATTTTCCTGACTCTTAAGTTTAATAGCAAATATGTACAGATTTGTTTATTGATTGTACCAGCTTGTTTAAATGCTTTATTTCTCTATCAGAGCCCCACTAAAAGAGCCACAAGTCCCATTTTTTATTTTTTGGACGGAAAATTTTTGTGAGAGAAAATAGTACAGATAAGATGGCAGAAAATATTTTCTAAATTTTTTATTGAAGACTGTTTCGAATGTTTCCTCCTTTTGAATATATTTATAATTGTTCTGAATTTCATAGAATTGTATTACTTTTAAGTTTTGTTATTTTTTTTTAAAAAAATTCTTGATTTTTTGTGTGAATCCAAACAAGAAAAAATAAAATCCATCAGATTTTTTTTCAAGGGGTAAATAAAGAAAGAAGGGAGGTGGTGAACAAAGATCAGTCACAAAACTACGCTTTAAAAAAGAAAAAAAACATTGTCAAGACTGATCAAGAAGTACAAGAAAAGGCTAACCAGATGATATTTCTCACCTGGGAAAGATGGCTCCCCTTTCTCTGTAGTGCATATAGAGCTCCTCTCGCATAGTTACCCCAATCACATTCTTCATATAGTTTGGAAGAATCATTTGCATCATTCTTGCAAACTCCAATGTTGTCTTTAGGGTGCACAATTTCATTAACACTATAAACCAACAATCAAACGAAAAATTATATCTTGTAAGGAGAAAAAGAAAAAGTCACATGGAGAAGTAGGAAACTGAAATCTCGTTGTATGCATGATGTTGGAATTATTCTGAAAAGCTTAAGCTGCTACAAAAAGGACAAACTAAATTACATCTTAATACACCCGGTAACTTATGGACAAACATTGAACAGCCCAAAGGTTTGAAACAAGATGCTATATAAAGAGATTATGCCCAGAAACTACACCTGCAGTGGTAGCATGTTAGATATTAATTTTCCCAGAAGTTAAGCTGTTAAATACAGCAAGTTTAAAATAGTTTTTATTTTTATCATTATTTTGTCCCAGCTATAACTGTTAACCTGATACATGAATGGAGTGATAAAGATCACAAGTGGGTCTTTTTACCTGAACTTTACTTCTCCTTTAAACTGTCCAGAGCGCAATACAACCTACAAAAAGACACCAATAATTAAAAAAAACAAAATGACATCGGAAATAAGGATACAAGTATGTATGGATTTTCAACTCAGTTTGCAGTGTACTGATTTATACAGTTTTTCAACAAAACCTATTGTACAATGTTATAGAACTGTTTTTTCTTCCAAAGTTTAGCCATTCAATGAATACAGAATGTAAAACCATTAAAATCAACATGTCTTTAATGATGAATATTCTTTAATCCATTCAAAGAATGAGAGTATCAACTTAGCAGTTTTGAATTTTTACAAGAAATGAAATATTTATTGAATCAAAAAGAAAGACTAAAGCACAAATTGGGAGGGCCAGAGGTCGATCTCACAAATAGAGCAAAAAAATATATTAGATTACCCTTCTCAGCTATGGTTAATTGAATTAAACATGTAAAAAATATATACTACTATCCTTAGAAGCAAGAGATGTGCCTAAAACTTCACTCTATCCCAGAGAATCAATGTCTTCTAAAGATGTCTTCAATCCAGCAGAAACATCCACAAAAGGGCCAAAACAGAGAACCCCCAAAGAACCACGCCCCCAAATCCAACTAAAAGCTGAAAATTTCTAGTCAGACAGAGATGAAATCACATGGGAAGAGACAATCAGGGGAACCAACAGCTAGAGCAACTGAACCCATAAAGGATTAAAGCTATGGGTCAAGATAAAAAAAATTGGTCTGCAGACTCAGACGTACTTTTACATAAACAAGACAGTGTAGCACGGAGATTTCCTCTCAAGCACATTGAATTGAAGGTATTGACCCTATTACAACTAATGAGAAAGTAACCAAGCAAAAATTCATGCTTCTCTTGGCAACAATAGACTGGCAATTGAACTGAAGGGCTCAAATGAAGTAAATAAAAAAGAGCCGAGTTCAGTAACTTTGTTTTACTTCACTATAAGAAACAGAAGCTATAGTAGATCACTTACAAGAATTAAAATACAAACTTGATATTTGATGCCATAAACATAAAATCATCCACATCTATCCCTTCCCTTCAATGCTAAACCATTGTATGATTCAACAGATACCAGGGTATCACATAATCCCAGAGCATTAGAATGAAACAACAAATTCGGTTTTCATTTTAACACATACCTACCACAAACATTTACTGTTAAATCTCACAGCCCAACTTAAGTGGCCATTTCAATATCACGTCAAAAATCAAATAAATATACTTCCCTCACAACTTAGATGCCTTGAAAGGCAATATGAATTTTAAGAATGCTTCTTCATATAGTTTTTGCTTTTCATCTCCACCTATGCTTTTAGGATAAAACAAATTACTTCAAAATATAACTTATCGATCCATAAGCCTTCAAAGATCTTGAATAAGTTGGTGGTCAATTTAAATTCTATACATCATTCGTGGATATCTCTTAGAAATTATTCTTTTTGATTTTAGATTTTCTAAAATTTCTTTAGATTTCCTAGGTTTTTTTTTTCTTGTCTATTTCTTATTAGTTTGCACTTTTTTTTTTTTGGTGAAACTAGGCCCCGTGCCTATCCCTATAATATGTTGGTGTTATTAAAAAACTATAACAATTGCTATGTAAGTATTAAGGAAGGACTCCAATATCAAACCTTGTAAAAGTAATAACTGGGTCGAGCAGCCAAAGGGGACAAGCAAGAAACCACTGTCAGTCAAGTGGCAAAGCTCTCATCCGATTAGAAACTCTTACAAGCTATCGCCCTATTTTTCTCTCTCACCAAACTATACTCACCCTGCTAGCTAATCTGTTACCCTGCTTTGCTTTCTAGATAGCACCATGCTACCCTACTTTATTTACGATATAGCTAATCAGCCTGCTACCTCTTCAATCTAAGCACCCTGATGTTTGTTCAGGCTAACCACCTTGTTCCCTAAACACTGCTATTTTCTTCCAGACTAATCACCCTGCTTACATAACGTTGATACGAGTATATCTATTTGATCACTCTAACAAGACAAAGTAAATAGCTTATCATCTTGCTGTACACACTGAAGAGATTTTCTCTACTCTTTGTAACTCATATATTAATAAAAAACAGTCCTTGCTACCGTGTCTTAGAGAAGTGAAAAGGAGTAAATGAATAAACTGATTCTCATTATGATAAATGAACTGTACAAGGAGTATACATAGAAGATTACAGAAGTAAACTAATCTCTAACAGAATAACTCCTTTTCACTAACATAACAAACTTATACAGCTGTACAAAACAGACTACTAACAGTTTCAACTAACATAACAAACTTAGGCTCTAATACTCCCCCTTAAACTGAGAGTGGACAAAGAAAACACTCGAAGTTTGTCTCCGAGAAGCAAGAATCGAGAGGGTGACAGAGCTTTGGTCAGAATGGCAGCTACTTGATCATGAGTTGGAGTGTGCTTTACAACAATAGACTTGTTCAACACCTTTTCACGCACAAAATAGAGGTCTAGCTCGATGTCCTTGGTCTAAGCGTGAAGTACAGGATTGACAGACATCAAAACTATACTCAAGTTATCACACCATATCGTAGGAGCTCGTGGAAGATGGAGATTCAACTTAGACAGTAAGGACTAAATCCAAGTAACCTCGGCCGTAACATGAGCAAGACTCTTGTATTCAGCTTCTGTGCTAGACCTGGATACTGTTCTTTGTTTCTTTGAGGACCATGAAACAAGGTTGGGACCAAGATAAACACATAGACCAGAAGTGGACCTCCTGTTATCAGGATCCGATGCCCATTCGGCATCACAAAACACAATCAAAGAGAGCTCATAACATGTCTGCAAGTGAAGTCCAAAATCAAGAGTCCCTTTAAGATGTCGGAGAATCTGTTTCACTGTCTTCCAATGAGATTCAAGAGGAGAAAGCATGAACTGTGATACACGATTGACAGCATAAGAAATTTCAGGTCTAGTGATTGTTGCATATTGCAATGCCTCAACTAAGCTGCGATAATGATGAGGGTCCTGAATAGGATCACTCCCAAAAGCTGAAAGTTTCCCACCCCCTGTCATAGGTGTGTCGAGACTATTAGAAAATTGAAGTTTAGCTTTGGTTAAGACATCAGTAATATACTTCTTTTGGCAGAGATGAAGTCCATCCGAAGTGTTCCACTTGTATTCCAAGAAAGAAATTAAGCTCCCCTAGATCTTTTAAAGCAAAAGTCTTGTTAAGATCTGAAATAAGTTGTTGAACTGCAGTGGTAGAACTCCCTATTAAAATATCATCGACATATACTAAGATATATGTAGTATGAAGATCAGTTTGTCTAATAAACAAGGAGTTATCAGCCTTGGAACAAATGAAACCACATGCAAAAAGGGTAGACTTAAGCTTGTCAAACCAAGCCCTTGGAGCTTTTCTTAGACCATAAAAAGCCTTATTAAGTTTACAAACCAAACCAGTAGCTTTTGGATCTTCTAACCCTTGTGGTTGAGTCATGTAAACTTCCTCTTGTAGCTCACCATTTAGGAAAGCATTATTCACATCTAATTGCTTCTATAACCACCCTTTAGGCAATGCAATTGTAAGCATGATGTGAATAGTGGTAGGCTTTGTAAACGGGATAAAAGTTTCTGTAAAATTAAAACCACACCTTTGATTGTAGCCCTTTGCAACAAGTCTAGCTTTGTGTTTTAAGAGAGACCCATCGGGATTTTCTTTCAACTTAAACACTCACTTGCAGCCTATTGTTTTTCTTCCTTGAGGAAGAGAGACTAAAGTCCAAATCTGGTTGATTGGAAGAGCATTAAACTCTTCTTGCATTGCATTTTTCCAAGCCTAATTAGTAAGAGTCTCAACCATAGTAAGTGGTTCCTTAGAGGCAATATAGACTTTATGTTTATAAACACCTGCTTTGGCCCTTGTTGTCATCGCATGAGTATTAGAGGTACTTTGTAAAGATGACACAGGTAAGACAACCGAAGAAGTATGTGGCTGTGTTGATTGAGGGCAGGACGGAGGTGAAGAAATGTGAGAAGTGGATGGCTGTGATATGGAAGAAGTGGGGTTGAGTGAAGGAAGTATGGGCTGAGAATTAGAAGGTAAAGACGTGGAATGTATTGGCAAAGAATCTGAGAAGGCGGGAGTAGTGGATGGAGGATGAGACAGAGGAGATGTGATGGGAGATGGAGGTGATGGTACATAACGTTGGGAAGGAATAGAAGGTGGCGTGATGGTAAGATGAAATAGATGGAATGAAATTAGGAGTACAATGTGAAGAAGAGGAATGAGCTGAGATAGGAGCATGTATAGATGATGACAGAGTAGAATAAGGAAAAGAAAATTCATTGAAAATAACATCACATGAAATGTATATTCTACCTGTGGAAGATAAGCACCTGTAGCCCTTGTGGTTTAAGTTGTAGCCAAGAAAGGTGTACTCAGTAGACCTGAATTGAAGCTTGTTAGCGTTAAAAGGGCGAGTGTTAGGAAAACAAGAGCATCCAAAAACTTTTAATTGTGAATAATCAGGTTCTTTGTGAAAAAGCATTTGGAAATGAGTGGAATTACCTATGGTTTTGGATGGTAATCTATTGATTAGAAAGGCTGAGGCTCTTACAGCCTCATCCCAAAATTTAAGGGGCATGGAAGCATTAGCTAACAAGGTCAAGGATGTCTTCATAAGGTGTCTACGTTTCCTCTCAGCCAAGCCATTTTGTTCATGTGTTGCAAGACAAGAAACTCTATGTTGGATACCATTTTCAATGAGATAGTTCTTAAAAGCTTGATACTCTCCCCCCAATCGGATTGAATGGCTTTAATAGGGCAACTAAATTGTTTTTCCACTTGCGTCCTAAAGTTAATGAATGTGTGTATGGCTTCAGATTTGTTTTTCAATAGGCATCAATAAAATGAATATAGTTTTTGTAGCCATTGAATGAGTCCATAGGTGAGGGTCCCCACAAATCTAAGTGTATCAACTGTGAGTGATATTGTGTGTCTGAATTAGGAAAAGGAAATTTATTTTCCTTTACAGCAAGCATTACAAAAATCAAGCGTAGTTTTTACTACTATGAGCGATGTTACATTTGGAGAGAATAGATTTGACAACCCTTGAAGAAGGGTGTCCAAGGCGATTATGCCACAAACGAAAAATGGAACATGAATTATTACAATTGCTCAATTGAGTGTTATTGACTGAAGCAGAATCAAAGAGAGAAACGGAGGAAGAAGAAGCTGAAAGAGGAACGAAGTGCATAGTGGAAGGATGAAACACATACAGCCCCTCGTGTGTGTTCCTCGCATCACCACCTGCTTGGAATCCTGATCTTTCACAACAATAATCAGGAAATAATTCAAAAGAAACATTGTTATCTCTAGCAAATTAAGAAACACTGATTAAGTTTTTGGTTATTTTGGGAACATGTAATAAACGGTTCTAGACTAGAGATTGAGAGGTGAAGGGAGTGTAGAAGGTTGTCTTACCAACATTTTGAATAGTCAAGCCACCTCCATCACCCATATGAATCTTTTCCGAACCAAAGTAGTCAACTTCTGCATCAAATTCTTCTCATCTTCGTTGCTTCCGAATCTGGATACCAAGCCATATCATTAACAGAGTCTGTTGTAGCAATGTTTGCAGATGGTTTGTCAACATTGGCAGCACCTACTCCTGGTAACTCAGTATTGAACCGTTGATTGCAACGAGAAGAGACGTGCCCTGGCCTTGAACAAAGCTGATAGGTCGAGATGAGGAATAGCTCTGAGAGTTATTGACCCTGCCAGTGGTAGTCGAACCAGAGGAGAAGCCTCCACGAGGATTGGCTGCATAAGGATTCCACAATCCTCGACCAGTGCTAGTATTCGGAGTAATAGTGCTATTGCCAAAGAATTTTGAAGCAGAAGAATTAGTGAAATTAGTGAAATTGGAAGAGTTATTCGAGTAAGTACCACTTCCTTAATAACCACAATACTAAGCAAGATTGACAGAATCAGGCTCTCGAGTTTGCCGTTCCATTCTATGTTCTTGAGAGAGCAAAAGAGATTCAATCTCTGCAATTGTATAGGGATGAGAACGAGAGTTTACAGAGATGATAAAAGTATCATACTCAGGTGGTAAACCTTTGAAAATGGTGGCAATATGCTCTTTGGCAGAGACTTTGTGACCAATGGACCCAAGTCTATCAACAATGGATTTAACTTTCAACAGATAGTCAATCAAAGTGAGAGATCATTTCTTAAGATTCTGAAGCTGAGTAGTAAATTGATCAATTTTAGCTGAAGTATGAGTTGTGAAGTATACCTCAAGAACATCCCAAACCTGAGCAGAAGTTTCAGATCCAACGACTCTGGTGAAGATCCCTTCGGTCATTGATGATAGGAGCCAAGAGGAGAGAAGTTGATCCTGCTCCCACTGCACATACGCCTCACTGAGTGTGTTCGAGATCTAATCAGCTTCAATAAGATACTTCGGTGGAGGAACGGAATCAGAGGAGATGAACTTTTGAAGCTTGTGACCTTTGATTGCTGAGAGGATCTGAGGACGCCAGAGGAGAAAATTGTGATGATCAAGCTTGACATAAATCTTGTGAGAGGAAACGACCGGAGCAAACGACGAATTTGCGGAAACTGTGACAGCTATTGCGGAAGTAGTCTGAGTAGCTAATGCTACCCTACTTTATTTACGATATAGCTCATCAGCCTGCTACCTCTTCAATCTAAGCACCCTGATATTTGTTCAAGCTAACCACCTTGTTCCCTAAACACTGCTATTTTCTTCCAGATTAATCGCCCTGCTTACATAACGTTGATACGATTATATCTATTTGGTCACTCTAACAAGACCAAGTAAATAGCTTATCATCTTGTTGTACATACTGAAGAGGTTTTCTCTACTCTTTGTAACTCGTATATTAATAAAAAGCAGTTCTTGCTACTACTGTGGACGTAGGCGATTAATTTTGCTGAACCACCTAAATTTATGTGTTATTTATTATATATATATATAGCTAAAATCTTAATTATACATATATATTGCCGATAATCACTAAATGTTCAAATCGAACCCTGAGCATAGTGCTACTTAGTAAATTTGAAGTAAAATACCACACACTTATGGTAAATCACTTTTACTTAGCGGACCCTTCTTAAATAGATATGATTGGTTGAAGTGATTTACCACATAAGTGCGTGTAGGATTTATGTGTGCACATATATAACTCTTTTCCAAAACTGTGAGTTATGTCCTCCGAATTGGTCAGATAGTACAGAAGAGTTATATCTTACCTGACTGTCACCAGAAGGAATAAATCCAAGAAGTACTCCTCTATTAATTGTCATAGCCGAAACCGTCCCACCCTGCAAACAGTGACAAAATGTATAAAAACATCCTTCTTAAAAAAAAATCACTCATAAGAAGTTTAAAAATAAACATAAGAAATCTTGATCAAGATATGAAATTTTGGTTCCCCACAAGTACAATCTGAACCAAGAACAAAGCTTTAATCATGAACATCTAAATCAAGATATAAAATTTGGGTTCCCCGCAAGTACAATGTGAACCAAGAACAAAGTTTTAATTATGAACCCGAATAGGATTGGCCGACAATAAATTAGGTTCACAAGTAGCTGTTAAGAACAACCAAGTATCTTAAACACACCTGATGATCAATATGAGCTCCTAAGGGGCAAATTCGATAAGGAGAGGCTACAACTCGAACATCTTCGATGCATCTCCCGGCCATTGTAGCAACTATTTCTCTAATCTCATTCAACTGCAACGTTGATTAACAGACAAGCAATTAACATACGTACATACATACATACATACATACATACATATATACATACATACATACATACATACATACAATGTGTGTGTATATATTTATAATATATTTACAGAAAGTTTAAACCCACATCGAAGAATCTCAATGCAATGAAAATAAATTTACAAAGTAGATTTAAATAAACATAGTCCTGGCTTCCAAACGCAATTCTTGTCCGTTGAAAGTAAATTCTAAGGCATGAATAGTACTATTCACCATATAAAAAACTTGAATCAAGCAAGAAGTAGATCAAAACAAACATGCAGTATCACAGACACCATAACAAAATATCGATAGATAATTTTAGCATTCGTATAAGAGTGAAAGATGAAGAAACAGAGTACCTCTGATTGAGAAGGCCAAAATGAGGGATCCATCGTCGCAGTTCTCAAATGAAAAGTATTTGGGTTTGAGAGATTAGCTTGTTTTGTATGAAGGCAATTGGAGAGAGAGTGAGCAGAGCCAATGCAGGTGAAGATCAACCAAATAAAGGAAAAAGACAGAAAATAGTGAAACTTGGCGATAAATGCGGGTTTCGGTTGAAATGTATTTAGTGTATATACCAACAGACTGAAGAACGACACAAGATGATATCTTCAAAATTACATTAAAATATTTGTTACTCAAAATAAATAATAATAATAATAATGACGAGACACTTTTTTTAACAAGGGAAATATCACATATTATGCCTATTAATAACCTCTAACTATTATATATGCCCCATAATTATCTATCCCTAAATATGTCATTTTGTAATTATTATACCAAATTGTATCTCCCATTAACATCCTCAATTTCTATCTCTAAAACTATCTCTCAAACTCTTTCCACCCCTCTCTCATTCTCTTCCACGATGGCACCACCACAAACACTTCCTCAAGGCAACAGAACACCACCACTCCACGCTGCCACTGCCATTAGCATCATCCTCTCCATTGAAGTCGCCAACATCCATCACTGACAAAGCTAGCTCCACCACCATTGAAACACCCCATCTAAACTCTCTATTCATTTATTTGGGGTTTATCAAGCCTAGTTTTTCGCCGTGGTGTGCGCTAGTCTTGTTTGTGAAGAAGAAGAAGAAGAATGGGTCAGTGAGAATGTGTATTGATTACAAAGAGCTAAATAAGCTGACTATCGAGAATAAGTGCCCACTGCCGAGGATCGATGATTTATTTTATTAGCTACAGGGTAGGACAGTGCTCTCAATGATTGATCTTCGATCTGGTTATCACCAGCTAATGATCAAATATGAGGTATCCTGAAGACAGCTTTTCGTAAGAGATACAGGCATTATGAGTTTTTAGTCATGTCATTTGGATTGACAAATGCCCCAGCAACTTTTATGGATCTGATGAACAAAGTGTTGAAGGATTATTTGGACAGATTCATGATTGTCTTCATCGACGACATCTTAGTTTATTCTTAATCAGAAACAGAGCATGAGCAACATCTCTAGTTGGTACTACAGAGATTGAGGGAGCACAAATTGTATGCCAAGTTCAAGAAGTGTGAGTTCTTATTACCTCAAGTGACATTCCTCGGTCACATTGTTAGTAAAGACGGGATTAAGGTGGATTCGGCAAAGATTGAGGTAGTCAGGGATTGGGCAAGGCCAATGAGTGCTTCAGAGATCAGAAGTTTTCTCGGATTGACAGGGTATTACCAGCGCTTCGTAGAAGGTTACTCAATTAATGCTACACCACTGGCAGAGTTACCACACAAGAATTTGAAGTTTGTTTGGTCAGATAGATGTGAGAAAAACTTTCAAGAATTGAAGAGACGATTGATCACTACTCCAGTTTTGAGTCTTCCATCAGATCAAGAGAAGTTTGTGGTCTACTCCGAAGAGTCTAGACAAGGGTTAGATTGTGTTCTTATGTTGGCTGGGAAGGTGATTGCCTATGCATCACGATAGTTGAAAGAATAGGAACAACGGTACCCTACTCATAATTTGGAGTTAGCAGTAGTGGTATTTTCACTGAAGGTGTGGCGACACTATTTATATGGAGAGAAGTGTGAGATTTACACCGATCGCAAGAGTTTGAAGTACTTCTTTACTCAGAAATATCTAAATACGAGATAGAGATGTTGGCTAGAGTTGGTAAGTGATTATGACTGTAAAATTCTCTACCACCCAGGAAAATCCAATGTGGTGGCAAACGCCTTGAGTTGGAGAGGTCCGGGTGATGGACCCAAAACGGGTATGTTTTAAATATTTATAAATCGCAAGAATAGTGATCGTATAAGCAAGGATGTTGAACCCAAATGAGTTGTCTAAAATCGAAAAGAAAACTATTTTAAACCAAAATTAATAAATTCTAACCTAGCTCCAAAGATTGATAAGATTTTTGTATAATAAAAATAAAATAAAAGATAATAATAAAGATATTAAAGACAATATATATAACATAAATTAATAATATAAATCAAGATGGTAAAAGAAAGATTATTAAGATAATAGAATCCACAAAATATAAGTTCAATAATATTTATAAGTACATTGATTCTCAAGTTTTAGTGATAGTTAAAATAAATCAAACTATCATTTTCAAAATAGAATTATAATCTTAAGCACAAATTACTTCTAAAAGACAGTATTTTTCTTCATTTTTCAAAATTATAATTTCAAAGCATTTAATGTAAATCAATATAATGAAATAACAAATAAATCAATGAACATTATTTATAAGGCAAAACATAATATTTTTGTTCTAAGCATGGATGTGTACAATTTAATGACACATCTTACACAAAGAGTATTATGTTTTTGCACTAATGAATAACAAAGTGTAAATATGTGCTAACAATCCAAAATACATGATATTTAAGATGAAAGAAGATATTTGAAGAAGAAAATTCCATAAACTTTGTTGCACAAAATGGGAAATCAACATATAAAATAAATACTATCTAGTTACATATTGTTTCAACATCACCTTAATAATCTTAAAAAGATTAGAAACTCATAACTATAATAGAAAATACAAACTAAAAATTACAAATATATTTAGGAAAATTTGGAGGATGAACCCCCAAATTGTTCCTCTAAAAATACATAGAAAATAACCAAAAAGAAGAAGAAGATGAAGATAATACAGAGGTTTTGAAATGTGGTAAGTGTGTGGTATGGTCACCTCCTCTCAAAATGCACACTAAACTCTCTTATTTATAGCCAAAAAGAAGGTATTAAAATAATCCATTTAAATTAATTAAATTGATTAAATTAATTAAATTAATAATAATATGGCAAATAGGGGTAAATTATAGGGTGTAATGATAATTTTGGGGTCAAATGTGTAGAAAAGTTTGGGTAAAAATGTGGTATTTTTAGACAAGGGGACAAAATGACAATTTGTGGGCTCAAGAAAAATTGGCTTTGGTGGGTGTTGGCAGCTGTGGAAGGCTGGTTTGGGGCGGATTGGCAATTGGCTGAATAGCTGGGCTGGTGGCGTGGAGGAGGGCTCGGGCAGCTGCAGGAGGGCTGCTTCTAGTGGAGACGGGCCCAAGAGCTGCTGAACGTGAATGCTGGAGCTGGCAGGTTGGGCCTGGAAGGCTTAGGTCGTGGGGCTGGGTTGGGTGCAACAGGTGGATTGGGCTGGTTGGTGTAAATGGGCTAGGGTGGTGATTTGTTGCTGGGAGGCTGCTGAACGTGAGCTGGGGAACTGCTGAAAGAAGCTGGAGGTTGGTGCTTCGACTAGCTGAAGGTAGGCTGGGTGGAACTTTGGTGGGCAGGGAGTACCACGGGCCTGGCTTGGGCTGATGGGCCGAAATGGAGAAATGGGCCAGGCTGCTGTCTTGTGGCATTTTGAAAATGCCAAATTTCCACTTTTTCTTCAGCTTTTTAACTTTTTTTCCAAACACAAAAACACCACAAATTCCATAACAAAATAAACATAAAATAAATCATAATAAAATATTTTCACTATAAAATAAATCAAGTTAATTCTTTGAAAATATTAATTATAACTTAATTTATATTTAACATTTAAGTTCAATAATACAACATTTTTTTACCTCAAACTAAACAATAATAATTCAAATAATTAACTACAACATTTTACAACAAAATAACTATAAAACACACACAAAAATATAGAAAATCAAAATAAACCTAATAAATTCAAAATTACTTAAAAACTTAATAAATCAATTAAAAACTCAAGAACTAAGCAACAATTAGCACATAAAAAGTGGTAAAATAACTCTATTTTGTAGAGTTATCACACCCCCAAACTTAATATTTTGCTAGTCCTCGAGCAAAAGAAAAAAATTAAAAACACACATTTTTTTTTAATTGGTAATGTCAAATGTTTTCGTCAAAAATTACATAATAGAAATAGTTCAAAGAAAATCACAAATAGAAGTAAAGCTTATGTAATTAATTTGAAAAGTTAAAATTGTTTACAAAATAGATACTTAACATACAAACACCAAAACATCAAATCATCATGTGAACATTTAGACAAGCTTATGCAAACAAAAATAAATTAAATCTCAAGAGATAATCAAGCAAATTCTAGGATTTTTTAATTTTTTTTTTTTAGAGATTTAAAGAATTTAATGTTTAAATAAACTATATCCAAATATCACAATAATTCAAATAGAATAGAAAAGTGACATATTATGAAAAATATATATTTAAACAAAACTAACTTAAAAATTAAAAACAAAGCTTAAGATTTATTTATACTTTTCTATGAACTAATAACAATTTCAATCATAATTTTTATCATCGAAAAAATGAAAATCACAAATATATTTTTTTTCAAACAAAACAAAGAAAATATTTTTTTTTTTTTGACAATATATAACAAATGAAAATCACATAAAAACAAATAGAGAAAATAATTTTTTTTTTTGAATTTTACAACAATTGAAAAACATGCAAAAACACAAATAAACACACACATAAACACAAAGAAAAATACATACACACTACCCCCAAACTTAAATGAAACATTGTCCTCAATGTTTAATAAAATGGAAAAAAATTAAGAATTACTCCCTTTAATGAATGCTTCCTTGATTTGACTCTTCTGTTTTCTTCTCTTATTTTCTTTTTGGGCAAGAAGTTTCCTTCAAGCTTTTTGGAATTTGAAAAGCATGAAACATAACACACAACAAAAGTAAAATATAAAATGAAACATAAAAAGTATGGGTTGCCATCCACAAATCGCTTTAGTTTATAGTCTTTAGCTCGACTATAATTTTTTTTCTTTCAACCTACACTCAATCGATGGTGTAGAATTTCATATGTAGAGTGAGTTATGACTTTGATGCAAATGCCATAAATAATAATTAATAACATCACACCTACAAGAAAATTAGAAATATGCAATTTTAATGGAATATCAATAAAATACGAAAATTGCATATCTATATTAGGCTCCTTTTCATTTTGAGTAAATATACAAATTTGTTCAATTATGGGCTCTTGAGATATAATTATATCTTTTTCATTTTTTTCATGAGCCTCGAAAATTATTTCATCCAACTCTTTGGTTTTATTAGGGGGTTGGATGCATATTACAAGTTCTTCAACAACTTCATTCTCCTTTTCATTTTCAATTTGACTATTTGGATTGGGAATGGGTTGATTGGGGTAAACTTGTTTTTCCAACTCTATAACAGTTGCAAGTTGTCCTACTATTGTCTCAATTTTTGAGATTGACTGAGACTGGGCTTGTAAGATTTGGTAGGTTGATTGCATGAACTGGTGTAGGGTATCCTCTAAAGATGGGCTCGTTTCTTGTTGAATGGGATATGGTCGGATTGGCATGACTTTGATTATGCATGTTGAATTCATGCCCTATTGGAGACTGGGTATGACTCTATGAAATATTTGGATTATAGGTGGGGGGCGAATGGGATATCAAAGGATTCACCATAATCATGCATATCATTAGTTTCTCCATAATTTAAATTTGATTGCACATAATAATTGTACTCAGAATTCCAACTATAGTTAAAATGATCTATATGGTAAACTAATAAAAAAAAATTAAATGACAATTAAGGTAAAAAGAAAAATTAAATAAAATTAAGAGAACAAAAATAATGTTAAGATATTAAACAATTACACGATAATATGATAAAAGACAAAGAAAAATAAGATAAAATTAAGTAAGATTATAAAAAATTAGGCAAGAGTAGGGAGGTATAGCACGCCATCAACCATAACAAAATTAAGGTAAAAATTAGGAGGCACAAATGTCATCAACTAAAACATAAAATAAAAGACTAGGAGGCAAAATTGCCATCAACTAGTAACTTGCAAAAATAAAAATAAATAAAAATAACAACAAGATAAATTACAACAAAATTAGGAGGCACAAGTGCCATCGACTATAAAAATTAAAAAGATAGATAGGAGGCACAAGTGCCGTCAACTAAAAAAAACAATAAATATAACTAAATAAGTAAGTTTTTTTTATGGGTGGTAGAACCGTCCCAAATTTTGTTTTTATCTTTTTTTTTTAGATTTTATATAAATATATATTTTTTAGCTTTTTTTTAAGTGCAAAAATTAAAATAACTAGTAGAAAAATTTACTAACCTTGAGATAAATTTCGTTTCTTTTCTCTTGTAACTCCCCGGCAACGACGCCAAAAACTTGATGGACCCAAAATGGGTATGTTTTAAATATTTATAAATCGCAAGCGCACGAATCGTTCATATAGAATAGTGATCGTGTAAGTAAGGATGTCGAACCCAAATGAGTTGTCTAAAATAGAAAAGAAAACTATTTTAAACCAAATTAATAAATTCTAACCTAGCTCCAAAGATTGATAAGATTTTTGTATAATAAAAATAAAATAAAAGATAATAATAAAGATATTAAAGACAATATATATAACATAAATTAATAATAGAAATCAAGATGGTAAAAGAAAGATTATTAAGATAATAGAATCCACAAAATATAAGTTCAATAATATTTATAAGTACATTGATTCCTAAGTTTTAGTGATAGTTAAAATAAATCAAACTATCATTTTCAAAATAGATTTATAATTTTAAGCACAAATTACTTCTAAAAAGATAGAATTTTTCTTCACTTTTCAAAATTATAATTTCAAAGCATTTAGTGTAAATCAATCTAATGAAATAACAAATAAATCAATGAACATTATTTATAAGGCAAAACATAATATTTTTGTTCTAAGCATGGATGTGTACAATTTAATGACACATCTTACACAAAGAGTATTATGTTTTTGCACTAATGAAGAACAAAGTGTAAATATGTGCTAACAATCCAAAATACATGATATTTAAGATGAAAGAAGATATTTGAAGAAGAAAATTCCATAAACTTTGTTGCACAAAATGGGAAATCAACATATAAAATAAATACTATCTAGTTACATATTGTTTCAACATCACCTTAATAATCTTAAAAAGATTAGAAACTCATAACTAGAATAGCAAATACAAACTAAAAATTACAAATATATTTAGGAAAATTTGGAGGATGAACCCCCAAATTGTTCCTCTAAAAATACATAGAAAATAACCAAAAAGAAGAAGAAGATGAAGATAATACAGAGGTTTTGAAATGTGGTAAGTGTGTGGTATGGTCACCTCCTCTCAAAATGCACACTAAACTCTCTTATTTATAGCCAAAAAGAAGGTATTAAAATAATCCATTTAAATTAATTAAATTGATTAAATTAATTAAATTAATAATAATATGGCAAATAGGGGTAAATTATAGGGTGTAATGATAATTTTGGGGTCAAATGTGTAGAAAAGTTTGGGTAAAAATGTGGTATTTTTAGACAAGGGGACAAAATGACAATTTGTGGGCTCAAGAAAAAGTGGCTTTGGTGGGTGTTGGCAGCTGTGGAAGGCTGGTTTGGGGCGGATTGGTAGTTGGCTGAATAGCTAGGCTGGTGGCGTGGAGGAGGGCTCGGGCAGCTGCAGGAGGGCTGCTTCTAGTGGAGACGGGCCCAAGAGCTGCTGAACGTGAATGCTGGAGCTGGCAGGTTGGGCCTGAAAGGCTTGGGCCGTGGGGCTGGGTTGGGTGCAACAGGCGGATTAGGCCAGTTGGTGCAAACGGGCCTAGGTGGTGATTTGTTGCTGGGAGGCTGCTGAACGTGAGCTGGGGAGCTGCTGAAAGAAGCTGGAAGTTGGTGCTTCGGCTGGCTGAAGGTAGGCTGGGTGGAACTTCGGTAGGCAGGGAGTGCCACAGGCCTGGGCTGGGCTGATGGGTCGAAATGGAGAAATGGGCCAGGCTGCTGTCTTGTGGCATTTTGAAAATGCCAAATTTCCACTTTTTCTTCAGCTTTTTAACTTTTTGTCCAAACACAAAAACACCACAAATTCCATAACAAAATAAACATAAAATAAACCATAAGAAAATATTTTCACTATAAAATAAATCAAGCTAATCCTTTGAAAATATTAATTATAACTTAATTTATATTTAACATTTAAGTTCAATAATACAACATTTTCTTACCTCAAACTAAACAACAATAATTCAAATAATTAACCACAACATTTTACAGCAACTATAAAAACACACAAAAATATAGAAAATCAAAATAAACATAATAAATTCAAAATTACTTAAAAACTTAATAAATCAATTAAAAACTCAAGAACTAAGCAACAATTAGCACATAAAAAGTGGTAAAATAACTCTATTTTGTAGAGTTATCACCGAGAAAATTATTCAGTTTAAAGCAGATATCAAAAGAGTTGGCAAAGGATATGACTAGAGCAAGATTAGAGTTGGTGGTGGGCCAGCTAGCCAATATCACCTTGCAATTGACTACTTTAGAGACTATAAATGAGGGTTAGTTGAGAGTTCCCCAATCGATGAAGCACAGAGGGGACGTCCTAGCTGGAGTGGCTAAGGACTATACTGTTGCAGAGATGGGTGCTAAGATACAAGGGTATCAGACGTTGGTATCAGACGACATATTCTGGATGAATCTCATACTACACCGTATTTGCTGCATTCAGGCACCACGAAGATGTATCAGGATCTAAAATCTTTATACTGGTGGCATGGGATGAAGAAAGATGTGATTGAATGTGGCTAAGTGCCTAATGTGTCAGCAAGTGAAGGTTGAACACCAAAGACCAGTAGGGCTATTACAACATTTGGGCATCCTTAAGTGGAAATGGGAGGACATCACCATGGACTTTGTGGTTGGACTGCCCAGGACAGTGGGTCAGCATGATTCAGTATGGGTAATTGTGGATCGGTATACCAAGTCAGCTCACTTTTTTACTGTGAGAATGAACTATACAGTGGATCAGTATGCTGAGTTGTATGTGAAAGAGATTGTACGTCTGCATGGGGCTCCAAAGTCTATTGTATTAGATCGAGACCCCACCTTTACTTCAAATTTTTGGGGAAGTCTGCAAAAGGTTAATTGGTACACAATTGAAGTTTAGTACTGCCTATCATCCTAAGACAGATGGAAAATCTGAGAGGACGATTCAGATATTGGAAGACATGCTTCAGGCCTGTGTATGAGTAAGTACTTACCTTTGATTGAATTTTCCTACAAAAACATCTATCTAGTGACCCTCGATTTGGTCAACGACACAGAGTCAGAAATACGACAAACAAATAAGAAGGCAATCAAGAATGTAATCAAATGGTAAGAAATGACACGAGTAATTTATAGTGGTTTCGCCCCAACAATGTGGTAACAACCTATGTCCACTTAGTGTTATTATTGATGTTGAATCCCAATGTCGTGATCAAAGAACTAGGGTTCTTGAGTTTCACAAGCCTTAGGAGAATTACAACTTTTTGATGGATAATCCCACTTACGCTCTTTCTCTGTATATTCAGAAAAAAAGGTTCAAAAGTCAAAAGTCCCTTCCTTGAGCCTTCTCATGTATATTTATAGGTTAAGGGGGGTTACATGGGCCAATGGGCCTTAATTATCCTTAATATCAGCGTATCAAGGCAATAAAGAGAAAATATATTAAATGTAGTTATTACAAAATTACATATCTTTAAAGGAAAGAAACCGAAGCATGCGACCAGACTGGTCGCATCTAATCGCGAGATCTGATGAAGCAACAAGGAGCTGGTCGATAGGCGAACATCACCTCTTCACTTTAACGCTGCCACGTGCCAACCACGTGTAATAAATTCTTGCCACGTCGTCAGGAGTCATTTTTGGGTAAACATTTGCCCCCCAATTTTATTTTATGCGACCAGCATAAAGTAAACTTAGCAAGCTGACTCTTCGCGTACCCACACCAAATCTGTCAGAGCCGCCCATGCCTTTTCAAAAAAGGCAACCAATCATGTCTTTTTAGTTTCCAAAAAATTGTCTGACGGCTATTGCGTTTCCCCATGCTTTGAAAAAAGTAATTCCACGATGACCTCTTTTACAGTGCTACGATCAATATAAATAATCCCCCAAGATCATTTTTTACTTTTTACTTTTCACTTTCTCCTCAAGAACACTGAAGAACAAGGCGTAGAAAACTCAGAAACCTCAGACGAACTCAACGATCCATGGAGTCTCTGCCTAGCCAACCGACTTAGTGTCTCAAAACTTGCTTCAATCTTTATCCAAGTAAGTTTATCGACCTTTTCAGTCGTTGAAATGTCGTACGATATCCATTTTATACCTGTTTTGTATCTTGAGTTCCTGACCATTCTTGAAAGAAACTATTTTGGGGTAAATGGGCATACTGAGTTGCACTAAATTTGGTAGGAGAATAACATTTTTCTGGGATGATGGAGTAGTTGGGTAGTAAAGATTATAACTTTAGGGCGTGAAATCAAAGTAAAAATTCGATTTCTAAGCATGTAGAAAAAACTGGGTTTTTCCCACCTTTTCAGAGTCGAAAAGTTTTTCCTGAGAAACTTTTCACTTCTGCTTTTTGATCCATTTTCCAAACTGTTCGCTTGAAATGTAGTGTTTTTTGTCAGAATGTTGCTGGTCGTATAAAAGCTTAACTTTATACACGAGCAGCGTTATTCCAACTTTTAAGCACAAGTTTTTAGGCCACAGATTCTCATCTCCCCTTCTTTGTTTGCAGATTTTCATGCAAGATCCGTGGGGAGGTGAGAGGCCAATCGACGACGATTTGCTGGCCCAACTGCTCGAGGACGAGAAACAACCGTCACGGCTTATTCCGGAGATCCTTTTTTCTCAAAACACCCCAAATAATCCCCCGACCCCTCCTCCAAACATGGGTCGAGTAAAGTCTAAAGCCCAGAAAAAGAAATCATCCAATCCTCCTTCAAATCAGCCTGTTCCTCGGGCTGAAATTCCTTCGACCAGTGGTCGAGATGAAAATACTCCTGATCCAGAAATCCAAAATCCAGCCTGTCTCCGTAATATCATTCAACCAAACGTCTAATGGTACCTTGATCCCCCTAGCACGATCACTGGTAGGATGGTAAATAATTTCCTCAGAAAGTATGGACTTTATGGGGTTACTTTATTCCTTCCCACCACCGACCAACAGGCAAACCTTCCTGGTGGCGCCTTCAGCGCCTGTCTAGGTATCATATTGAGGCAGGAGAAATCCTGCCTCTTCATCCTTACTTCCAGGGAGTGGCCAATTACTTCGGGGTCGCTCCTTTCCAAATAACCTCGAACGGGTATAGAATGCTTTTCGCACTCTATATTATTTACAGCTGTCCCTTCACCTCATGAGATCAACTACCTGTTCGATCTCAAATCTAACCCCAACCAGGACAATACGAGATTCTTTCATTTTTGCCACCAGGAATCGACCTGCACCTTCTTGAGTGAGACTACCTACAAGTCTAATGTAGGAAAGTATCACCAAGAGTACTTTTTGACTACCGACCTGGTTGCCAACAACCTAGCCTTCAACCAAGGAGGTAACTTCTTCGTTTTCCTGGTAGTATATTTTCCTTGTATTTTATCTGAATCTCTCTTAGAAATTTAGATTTCTTCAGGTCCATGGCTGTGACCAGCTCCTACTCCAGAAATGGAGCTTCGAGCAGCGCTACTGGCCAACATGTTCGACGTAGAGAAGAGCGTCAAACAGCTGGTCACTGAGGCAAACCTGAGACTGGTCGGGCTTCTGGCACCTCACCAAGACATGAGGGAGTCCACGGCGGGGAGTGCCACTGGCGAGGAAATTCTCGAGCAGCACCTAGATGTGTCGCAACCTCAAAGGAGGAGACCAACTGGCGTGACAATCAGGGAACCCTCTAGCACCCCGCGAGCGGTTGCGCCCCCTGCCCCTTCGGGAAAGGGAAAAAAGAAAGCTTCTGAACTCCTTGCACCTATCGACGAGTCTTCAAATGAGAATGGTACTGATCTCTTGCTCTTAGATAGTTTTCCAATTCCCTGTTACTTATTTAACGGGGACGACAACTTTAAGTACACTCCCAATTTAGATTCAGACTTCTTCATGCCAGAGAGTGAGTGTAACACTAGTAGAGTATAATGTAGCGACCAGTAATGATAGCTCAGGTATTTTACTTGCAATTTTCTTTGTTTCCTTTTCATACATAGCACACTCATTTATTTATACTATCTAATTGTTCGTGTACTTGCCTTCTTGCAGACATGGCATCCAAAGACATGTTCAATTTCTACAGTGCGCCTGATGCTCCTGTGAGCAAGAAAAAGGCGAGCAGGAGGCATCGCGAGGAGTGCAACAAAGATCCTCCAGCCAAGAAGGCCTGCACTGAGGACCCTCCAGTGGCTGATCCTTCTAAAAACACAACACCACCTCCATCTCCCATCAAGCAGCAAACTCCGTCTGTACCGGTCGAGTCGACCCCTTCCCCATCGGCTCCAGTTGACCAGACTCAGCTAGCTGCCCCTGCTCCAACAGGGGACGACATATTGAGTCGTGCTCTAAGATCAGCCAAGGACAGGATGACAAGGATCCTGAGGCATGAGCGCAGCCGTGAAGCCATGGCTTGGATTGAATCAATGGAGGTCGACCAGATCTTGAACCGCGCCCTAAATGAGCTCGCTAGTGTAAGTTGTTTCTTCCTGTTGAGACTCAATCTTTTTATTTATTGTAGTCATTTCAATATTTGTTCTGATCACAAGCAATGCTGACCGTGACTGCCAGCCGGCTCCGCTCGGGGGTCATCACTGAGCAATCTAAGCCGTCTGAGCAATGACACGCTGAGGAGCTTAAGGCCGTCGAAGCGAAATATGCTGAGCAGCTTGAGGTGGCTTAGAAGGAAAATACGGCATTGCTCAAGGAGAAAAATAAAATGGCTGAGGAGATGAAGGAGAAGCAGGCTACTATGGACAAAGCTCTCGAGGCAAAGGTGAAGTACAAAGAGTCCCACATTATCAATTTTCGCGAAGCCAAAAGACTCGAGGCGGACCTAATCGAGAGCAGGCAAGAGGCTGAAAAGTTGGAGGCTCGCATCAACGAGCTCGAGAAAAACAACGCCAACAATCTTGAGAGGTACAAGGGCGCCACGTCCAAGTGCTTCTATGATTTCTGGAAGCACAACCAAGGGGCAAATTTCAGCTATCTCTCAGAGCGCATGAGGCAAACAGAAATAGCCCGGTGCATTGCTCTCTTGGAAGAAGAAAAGTGAGCGAAAACCCCAGCCTCACCCGAAATCTCTTTGGCCACTGGTGTTGAGGGTGCGGAGGATGATGCCGAAGCTGCTGTCGACCAGGAACATCCTAAAGACCCTCCTGCTTCTTAGCTTATTTCTCTTTTAATTTTAATTTTTCAATATACGACCTACGGGTCGAGATGTAAAGACTGATGTTATCTTTAATTGCTGCGTTGGCAGTTTTTTTCCTTTTAACAAACAATTACATCCGAGCAGTAACTGCTCGCAGTGTAAAAGAATTCCTTTTTGATATTATAATACTTGGATTTATTATAACATCTGTTTGCATGATCGAAATTAGCATAGTACTTTGGTTTGATTTAACAAAATACAAAATTTTGAAAAATACTCTAAGTACCGTAGCATGCTTTCACTTATTTTGCTTGTGTGTTTACATACCTGTCGATATGATTTGCTTACTAGAAGCCTTATATGCCCCCCAAGTGATTGAGGAACTTTAGGTCCTTGGTCACTTGCCTTGAGTAGGACCTAATCGAACATTACTGCTCGTAGTAATGAATTCAAAATAAAAATATAGCAAAATAACACACGTAATGAGAAAATACTTGTAATAAATACAATAGTTGGCAAGAATGACTGGCTGCGCACAGTCCCTTTTATTTCTCGTAATAAATGGACAAAACATGTCTGTGCGAGTGATCAAAAAAATGATCTTACACTTATAAGCGACCAGTCACGTAAAATGACCAACCCTTTTTCATAATTTGTAAAAAGTAAAATTAATACAAGCCAATTCTTTAGGAAGAATTGTTTATTGATAGTACTTGCACAGGTGTTCTCCATTCCAATAGTGAGGAATGAGATCTCCATTTAAGCGAGCAAGTTTATAGGTGCCTGGTTGAAGGACTTCTTCAATTTGGTACGGTCCTTCCCAATTAGGTCCGAGTACTCCAGCGGCCGGATCGTGGGTGCTGAGAAAACCCCTTCTAAGTACTAGGTCTCCAACATTGAATTTCCTTTCGCATACTTTAGAATTGAAATACCGAGCGACCTTTTGCTGGTAAGCTACTACTCGGAGTTGGGCTTGCTCTCGCTTTCATCGACCAAATCAAGAGATTCCATCAATAGCTGGCTATTAGAGCCTTGATCGTACGTTATTCTTTAATGCGATGGCGGATCTAACTCAACAGGCAACATAGCCTCATATCCATAAGCTAAGGAAAATGGAGTATGGCCTGTTGCTGTTCGATGGGAATTTCTGTACGACCAAAGGACTTCCGACAATTGCTCTGGCCATGCCCCCTTCGGATCCTCAAGTCTTTTCTTCAGAGTATCCTTTAGCATTTTATTGACTGCTTTGACTTGTCTGTTTGCTTGAGGGTGAGCAACTGAAGAAAATCTCTTGATAATTCCATGTCGTTCGCAAAAATCTGTGAACAGATCACTATCAAATTGGGTGTCCTTGTCTGAGACAATCTTTCTTGGAAATCCATAGCGACACATGATGTTTTTTACTATAAACTCCAGCAATTTCTTGGTCGTTATGGTTGCGAGTGGCTCAGCTTCGGCCCATTTAGTGAAGTAATCGACGGCCACTACGGCGTACTTGACGCCGCCCTTTCCTGTGGGCAGAGATCCGATTAGATCTATACCCCAGACTGCGAACGGCCACAGACTTTGCATCTGTTTTAGCTCATTAGGGGCTGCTCGTGGAATTTTGGAGAACCATTGGCATTTATCACACCTCCGCACAAATTCCATTGAGTCTTCATTCATTGTTGGCTAGAAGTATCCTTGCCTTAGGAACTTTTTGATAAACTCTGCCCCCCAGCACGGTCCCCACAAAAGCCTTCGTGGACCTCTCTCATCAATTCTTTGGCCAACTCTTTCGAAATACACCTAAGGAGTGGCATTGAGTATCCCCTTTGGTACAAGATTCCATCGACCAGGATATACCTAGCAGCCTGCCGCTGAAGGGTCCTGGCTTTGTTTCTGTCCGTCGGTAACACGCCCTGCATCAAGCACTCTATGTAAGGTGCCATCCATGTGTCCGTCGCTTGAATCACCAAAGAGGTCCCTTCTTCTTGGATGCTTGGTGCTGATAGTTGCTCAACTAGCACTATGTTCAGAGTGTCAGCATCTTTGGCATTTTCCAACTTGGCCAAAGCATCAGCGTTTGAATTTTGGTCGCGGGGTACTTGCTGGAGAGTGTACTTACCAAACTGTGCCAATAGATCCTTCGCTTTATTTAAGTAAGCAACCATTTTTAAGCCCCGACCCTGATATTCTCCAATGATTTGATTGACCGCTAGCTGAGAGTCATTGTAGATATCAAGTGACTTTATGTGCATGCTTCTGGCTAACCGTAATCCTGCGAGCAGTGCTTCATATTCGGCTTCGTTGTTAGAGGCAATGAAGTCAAATCTGATTGCGCAGTGAAATTGATGCCCCTTAGGCGTTATCAAAATCACTCCTGCTTCTGCATGGTGCTCATTAGAAGAATCATCTGTAAACAACTTCCAAGAAGGAGTTTGGCTTTGAGACTCAGGTTCTTCAGGCCCTTCTGGCTGCTCGCTGTCTGGAAGCCCAGTGAGTTCTGCGACGAAATCGGCCAAAGCCTATCCTTTTATTACTGCTCGTGGAAAGTAAGAGAGATCAAACTGCCCAAGTTTGACCACCCATTTCAATAATCGGCCTGCGGCCTCTGGTTTCTATAGAACTTGCCGTAGAGGTTGGTCGGTCAAAACTGTGATTGGGTGAGCTTGGAAGTAGGGCCGCAACTTCCTGGAAGCTAAGATTAAGCAATAGGCTAATTTTTCAATAGGTGGATACCGCAGCTTCGCTCCTATTAGCCTCTTGCTTACATAATAAACAACTTTCTGCACGCCTTCTTCTTCTCTTACTAGAACAACACTAGCAGCGTATTCTGTGACCGCCAAGTAAATGAACAAAGTTTCTTTATCAACTGGCTTTGATAGAATCGGTGGCTGCGACATGTGAGTCTTTAAGGCTAGAAAATCCTGTTCGCACTCCTCCGTCCATTCAAATTTCTTGTTGCCTCTGAGTAGATTAAAAAATGGGACGCATTTGTCTGTCGATTTGGAAATAAATCTACTCGACTAGGGCCTTGATCTTCTCGGGATTGGCCTCAATTCCTCGCGAGTTTACTATAAATCCCAAGAATTTCCCTAATCCAACTCCGAAGGAGCACTTGAGGGGATTCAACTTCATTTGATATTTGTTCAATACATTGAAGCATTCTTGCAAGTCCCCTATATGCCCTTCTTCCTTCTTCGACTTAACCAGCATGTCATCGACATATACTTCCATGCTTGTACCAATCAGCTCCTTGAACATGTGGTTGACCAATCGCTGGTAAGTCGCACCAGTGTTTTTCAAACCAAAGGGCATTACCTTGTAATAGTAGAGCCCTGTATCAGTTCGAAAGCTAGTGTGATCCTCGTCAGCGGGATGCATACTGATCTAATTATATCTGGAATATGCATCCATGAATGAGAGAATCTCGTGCCCTGCAGTGGCATCGACCAGCTGGTCGATTCTAGGGAGTGGGAAACAATCCTTAGGGTAGGCTTTATTAAGGTCTGTGAAATCCACGCATGTTCACCACTTGCCATTCGGCTTGGGAACAAGCACGGGATTAGAGACTCATGATGGATAAAATGCTACCTTGATGAATCCATTCTCCTTCAGCTTTTTGACTTCTTCCTTCAGAGCTTTTGATCTATCCTTGTCGAGCAGCCTCCTTTTCTGTTGCACTAGCGAAAAACTCTTATCTATGTTTAGGACATGGCTAATGACTGCAGGGTCTATTCCAACCATGTATTTATGCGACCAGGCAAAGACTTCCTGGTTTTTCCTAAAAAATTCCACTAGTGCTTGCTTCGTTGTTGTCTCTAAGTATTTACCGACTTTCACAACCCTGGTAAGATCTTCTTCATTGAGTTTGACCTCTTCAAGGTCCTCGATGGGTCCTATTTCTTCATCAAAATCCCCAAAGAGAGGATCTAAATCTTTGTCCTCACTTTGGGAAATGCCCTATTTGGTGACATTATCACCTGATTGGGCTAGTACATCAACAACCATTTGCGACTCTTTTCCGGCAACTTCCCTCGATACACCTTTATTTGCTTTAGATACCGAGGCGTTGTAGCACTCCCTTGCTTCCTGTTGATTTCCCAACATGCATTCTACCCCTGCATCGGTTGGGAACTTCATGGCAAGGTGCCATATCGATGTGACGGCTCGCAGGTCGACCAAAATAGGCCTCCCAATTATAGCATTATATGCTGAAGGACAATCAACTACTATGAAAGTAGTGAGTAATTACCTGTTTGCAGGTGCAGTTCCTGCTGTAACTGGGAGCCTAATCGGCCCAGTTGGGGCGAGCCCTTCGCCATAAAAACCATAAATGGTTTGGTTGCATGACTCCAGGTCCTTGACGAACAATTTCATTCTTTCTAGTGAAGACTTGTATAAGATGTTGACTAAGCTTCCTGTGTTAACCAACACCCTCTTAACCATCATGTTGGCAATTTGAATGTCAACGACAAGCGGATCAGAGTGTGGGAATCGTACGTGCTAGGCATCATCTTCAAAGAAGGTTATCAATTCATCCTTTGTTCGAGCCTTCATTTGTGCTCGATCCTCCACACTCATCATCTCGATGTCCTGGTCGTGGCGTAAGGTTCGAGCGTATCGCTCCCTTGCCTTCCCACTGTCCCCTGCAAGGTGTGGGCCACCACAGATGGTAAGTAATGTACCTGCCACAGGAGCTGGTTGTAAAGGTGGTGAGCATTGGCGTGCAGGCGCCTGCTCGTTGCCACCTTGAGCCTCTCACTGAGACCCTCCCGCGGCTCGCACATATCTCCTTAGATGTCCCTGCGTGATCAGGAACTCAATTTCGTCCTTCAACTGGTTGCACTCATTGGTGTCATGTCCATAGTCGTTGTGAAAATGACAGAATTTTGTTGTATCTCTCTTGGAGATATCCTTCCTTATAGGTGCGGGTCACTTATAAGGAACGTTAGAGCTGGTCGCCTGGTAGACCTCTGCTCGACTTTCGACAAGGGCCGTATAGTTGGTGAATCTCGACTCATATCTATTGCCTTTGGGGAGTTTATTCTCAGATGTTGACGGCTCATTGCCTACCCTTTTTCCACCATTTTCGTTTCCGTTGCCTTTATCGCTACCATTGGGCTTATCTGACCCATTGGCGGCCTTGGTGGGTTCTTCCTTCGGTCCCTTATCTCGTGTAGGGGATTTCCCCTCGTTGGCAATCGCGTCTTCGAGCTTGATGTATCAATCAGCTCGATCCAAAAACTCCTGGGTACTCCTTACCCTGTTTTTCCTTAGGCTGTTCTAGAGGGGAGAATGGCACCTGACCCCGGCAGTTAGGGCCATCATCTTTCCCTCATCAACCACTATTTTGGCTCCAGCTGCTGCTCGAATAAAACACTGGACATACTCTTTTAAGGGCTCCCCTTCCTTTTGGCGTATCTCGACCAACTGGTTGGCTTTAGTGGGGTGTACGCGACCAACATAGAATTTTTTGAAAAATTCCTTCACGAACATCTCCCAGGATACTATGCTAGTAGGAGAGAACTTAAAGAACCACTCCTGGGCAGTATCAATAGTGTGGCGGGGAAGATCTTACAGCGGGCATCATCCGACACCTTCTGAATATCCATTTGTATCTCAAATTTGTTGACATGAGATACTGGGTCTCCGTACCCATCAAAGTTTGGCAGTACTGGCATTTTGAACTTGCTGAAAGTTTCTGCCATGACAATTCTCTGCATAAACAGAGTGCCCCTCCTCCGATCGTACTCTATGTGGGATGTTCGACTCCCGACCAGCTGCTGTACTGCCTGGTTCATGGCATCAATTTGTGCCTGTACCGCATCTGGGATCGTTGGGGCGACTGGTATTGGAGGAGCGTACTCATCATGCCTCTCACGATGGTCGTTGAGCACGTCTTTCAAGTCATCATCCTTGCACCTCTGCTCGGTAACTCCTAGCTAATCAAAGGTGTTGTGTTGTCGGGGTTGCCCTCCAGCGTTATGGCTCGCAAGCCTAATATCTCTTGATGGGGGGTTTTTGTCTCCACCTTTTTCTTCATTCCCCCGACTAGCATTCCTCCTGCCAGAATCAACCTCATTATAGTCATGGCCGTCTCTAAACTGTGGCCGACGATGGCGCGATCGGCTGTACATGTTGTTTCCTCCTCGGGCTGGCATCTCCCAAGCGTCAGGGGGAGACCTGCGCTGGTCGTTGGGTCCTCGTGCATTATTATGCCGTGAGGGGCCTCTAATCGTAGAGCCTGACTCATGCCCTCTATTGGTAGAAGGACATTGCCCCCTGCTCGGTGGATTTGGCTCACCATCCCCTTGGCGTCTAAGGCTACGGGGAGGCTGTCCGGCCCTATTCTGCCTATGGCGCTGGGGATTGTCGCGACCAGCTAGAGAATGCGGCTGCTGCTCAGGATCCCGCATTGGGACATCATCCTGAGCGATAGGTGGCTGCTCCGGCCGCTGAGGACTCGCTGGCTGAATTGGAGGACTCAGATTTTGGGCTCGTTGCGGTGGTGCATTCGATGGCTGATCTAGTTGCGAGGCCGGTCCAGCTTGTCCTCGGGCCAATTGAATGGCTGCCTCAAGAGCGACTGTGGCCTCTCTCTGCCGACGGTCCATGTCCGCCTGCCGCTCATTCAGCTCCTGGCGCTGACGCTCAATCTCCCTTTGTTGTAACGCCAAAGTCTCTGCTGAATTCTCCTGATTGGCCCTCAGATTGGCCAACTCATCCTGCAACACCCCCAGTGTTGCCTTCAGCATTTCCGAATCCAATTCCTCATCTTCAAAGTCTAAATGCAGTTCATTCTCAGCCACATTTGGAGGAGGAGGTTGAGATGATGTAGCGCTAGCGGCCTGTCCAGCTCTCCTGGATGTCTTTGCCATTTGATTTCCTTAAAGCTTCTTGATCAACATCTCAATGAAAGCACCAGAATGTTGACCCTCGATTTGCCTAATGACATAGAGTCAAAAATACAACAAAGAAATAAGAAGGCAATCAAGAATGTAATCAAATGGTAAGAAATGACACAAGTAATTTATAGTGGTTCGGTCCCAACAATGTGGTAACAACCTACGTCCACTTAGTGTTATTATTGATGTTGAATCTTGTTATCCAAAAAACTAGCATGGATGACGTGGCAAGTGATTCTCGGACACGTGGCTGACACTTGGAGGAACTCTGCTAGGGTATCGACCAGAAGACAAATTATAAGCAGTAGGCAGCCGAAGCTTGCCTGCGACCAGCTTGGTCGCAGGTTCCGCATGCTTCATGATGTTTCTATAAAGATCTTTGTAAATCCCGAAATTGACTCCCACAATATTATGAATATCCGATTATTTAGGAGAGAATATCTGTAACAAATTCATGCAATCCCCCTTGAGCCTATAAATAGAGAAAGATAGCTCAAGGAAGGGACTTTTGGCTTTCGAATTGTTGGAGACTAGAGTAATTCAATTTGAGATATTGTATTGTTTTTCAGAGGTTGGTGAAACTCATTGAACCCGAGTTCTTTGATCACTCCTTTTGATCTTATATCAATAACAATCTAAGTGGACGTAGGTTATTACCAGATTCTGGCGCCGAACCACTATAAAATATCGTGTTCTTATTATTTTCGTCATCACGTTCTTTTCAACGCATTCATTCACGTCAAGCGTATTTTGACTCTGTGTCAGTTGCCCAAAATCAGGGTCAACATTCTGGTGCTTTCATTGAGAGCTTGATATATCACCGTTGAGAAAACCAATGGCGAAAACTGCAAGGAAAACTGGACAGGCGGCCACCGCTGCACCATCAAACCCGCCTCCTCCTCCTCCTGCAAGCGTGGCTGAGGATGAGCCACATTTGGACTTTGAGGAGGAAGAAATGGATGATGCGACGCTGAAGAGTACTCTGGGGGCGTTGCATGAAGAGCTGGCCAATCTGAGGGCCAGTCAGGAAAGTGCTGCCGAAATCATGGCGCGGCAGCAACAAGAGATTGAACGGCAGCGCGCAGAGTTAAGTGAGAGGCAAGCGGAGATGGACCGTCGCCAGAGCGAAGCCATGGCAGCCCTCAAGGCAGCCTTGCAATTGGCTAGGAATCAGGCTGCACCTGCCTCGCAGCCTGACCAACCCACGAATGGGCCACCCCACAGGGGTCCCAATCCTAGTCCGCCTATCCAACCCTCGAGCCCACAAAGGCCCGAGCAGCCACCAACGCCTTAGGACGATGTCCCTCTAGGGGACCCTGAGGCACAGCTTCCTTCCCAAGCTAGTCGTGGCAATCCCCCGCAGCAGAGGCAGAATAGGATCGGGCAGCAGCCTCGTAATCCTAGACGCCATAGGGGCGACGAGCCGAACCTTCCGAACAGAGGACAACATCCTCCTGGTAACAGGAGGAACTCAGAGTTAGGTTTTGCGGTCCGAGGTCCCCCAAGGCATGATAATGCACGGGGACCTGACGACCAACGCAGGCCACCCTCTAATGCTCGGGACGTTTCAGCCCGGGAAGGAAATCGAGGGAACAGTCGATCCCATCATAGCCAATCATGGTTCAGAGATGGCAATGGTTATGATGAAGCTGATTCCGGCAGAGGAAATGCCGGTCGGAGGAATGACGAAAGAGGTGGAAACAGGAGCCAGCCACCTCAAGATGACCAACCCGGCAGACGGGACGCTGGGGGGCAACCCAAGCAAAATAATGTCTTCAACCGGCTCGAAGCTAGTGAGCAGCGGAGAAGAGACGAGGACTTGAGAGATGTACTCAACGATCACCGCGAGCGGCATGGCGAGAACATCCCCCCAGAAATAGAGGCCACAGCGATTCCTATCGCCGTGCAGGCCCAGATAGATGCCCTCAACCAGGCGGTGCAACAGCTGGTCGGGGGGAGAACATCTTACATTGACCACGACAGGAGGAAAGGCACTCCTTTCGTCCAAAGGATAGCGCACTCCTTTCGTCCAAAGGATAGCGCACTCCTTTCGTCCAAAGGATAGCTATGGCAGAGACTCCTAGCAAGTTTAAAATGCCTACGCTTCTGAACTTTGATGGGTACGGTGACCCGGTATCTCACGTCAATAAGTTTGAGATACAAATGGACATTCAGAAAGTGTCCGAAGATGCTCGGTGCAGGATCTTCCTTGCAACACTTTCTGATGCCGCCCATGAGTGGTTTTTCAAGTTCCCTCCTGCAAGCATAGTTTCCTAGGAGATGTTCGTAAAGGAGTTTTACGGACAGTTCTACGCAGGTCATGTGCATCCGACCGAGGCAAACTAGTTGGTTGAAATACGCCAACAGGAGGGAGAGCCATTGAAGGATTACATCCAGCGCTTTATGCGAGCAGCCGCAGGAGCAAAAAGCAGTGGGGGACGAAGGCAAAATGATGGCCATAACTGCAGGGGTCAGGTGCCGCACCCCTCTCTGGAAAAGCCTCCGAAAAGAAGGGGTTAGAACTACCCAGGAGTTCTTGGACCGGGCTGATCGTTACATCAAGCTCGAAGATTCCATTGCCGACGATGGAAAGCCGCCAGGCAAGGATAAGAAGGCAGCCGAGCCCGCCAAAGCCGCCAATGGGTCTAAACCTAACGACAACGGCAAGGGCAACGGGAACGGTAACGGCAATGGCAAGAATGGTGGAAAACGGCCACACAATGAGCCTTCCACCTCCGACAATAAACGAGCCAAGGGTAACCGTTATGAACCTCGGTTCACTAACTACACTGCCCTAGTTGAGTCTCGGGGAGAGGTTTATCAGGCCACGAGTTCCAGTGTGCCTTATAAGAAGCCTGCCCCCATTCGAAAGGATATTTTGAAAAGAGACATATGGACGCTCAATATTCCGCGCACATAAAAGATCCAAGACGCGCCTAGGCACGAGGCCACCCTCGGCCATGCACGCAAGGCCCATCTCAGCGTCGCGCCTCGCCCACGCGAGGCCCTTCTCGGCGCCGCACCACACCCGAGCGAGGCCATCCTCGGCCATGTGCGCGGGGCCCTTCTCGGCGCTGCATCACGCCCACGCGAGGCCCTCCTCGGCCATGCGCGCGGGACCCTTCTCGGCGCTGCCCACGCGAGGCCATCTTTGCGCCTCGCCCATGCGAGGCCCATCTCGTCCATTCTCGTGCCCAGCCTCAGCTATGCGCACAGGGCCCGTCTCGACTTCGCGCCTCGCCCATGCGTGAGGCCCTCGGACCACTTGCACCATACGAGGGTGACGGAGGCTGCCCATGCGCGAGGCCCTCGGGCCACTCTCACCATGCGAGGCTGACGATGGCTGCCCATGCGCGAGGCCCTCGAGCCACTCTCACCATGCGAGGCTGACGAAGGCTGCCCATGCGTGAGGCCCTCGGACCACTTGCATCACGCGAGGCCGTCAACGGCGCCCCATGCGCGAGGCCGCGCGAGGTCCCTCGCGCACACGCCCCGAGAGGTCCATCGGGCCATCATCTTCTCAGGAGGCCGACACCCCGTCACTCGACACATCTGGGCCCAAACCACACCATCAGGGGCCCACGCAAGGGAGGCCAAGCGAGGGGGGAGGCTTGCAAAGGAGGCATCTCGGCTCGCACACTTAGACGTCTAGCGAGGCCACATGCTTATCGCCTGTGCCCGTGGGTGGCCTTAGGGTGCTTCAGGCATCTCGTGCTAAGGACCCAAAATTCCCACCTTATGCCACGACCATTACAGGCGCTAAGTACTCCGTTCCCAATACCTTGAGACCCCAAGGCTTAGAGGCTCCACTATGAGTCAAATGGGACATACTTGTACGATCTTGTACTAGGTACGACCGTTAAGACCCTGTATGTCGGGTACGGACCCTCGTACCAGTGGGGGAATGGGAATACGGAGACAAGAGTCATGGCCCGTACGTCTACGGCCAGGAGTCAGAGTCAACACCACTACCACCTGCGCCACTATGCCTGTCACCACTCATCAGACATGGGTACGGACAAGTAGTGGAGACATCCTCCTGACACCTGCCCCTGTACTAGACATACGACCACAACCTCTGAAGCCACTCTCCTGACAGAGTACTTATGTACCACTTGGTCTCCTGGACCACCATGTACCCAGGGCCATTGAGCCTATTATAAAAGGAACTCTAACCCAACCTGAAGGGGGGTTGGAAAATTTACTGTAGCAAAGGCTTGATAGTGAATGAAAGATTGATTTCTCCATTGTTATTCTGTCATTTTTCTTGAGTTATTACTTAGATTTCTACAACTTTTCTATTGAGGATCCTTACTTGATAATTTTTTCCAATTCAACTTAGTTGACGAGTTCTCACCGTCAACAAGACACTACCAAGTTCTGTCGTTATCATAATGACTACGGACATGACACAAATGAATGCAACCAGTTGAAAGATGAAATCGAGTTCCTTATTAGACAAGGACACTTGAGAAGATACGTACAGGCCTCGGGAAATTCCCAACGAGAAGCTCCAGGTGGCAACGAGCAGGCGCCCACGCGTCAACGCTCGCCACCTTTGCAGCCTGCCCCCGTGATTGGCACATTGTTAATCATTTGCGGAGGCCCGCACCTCACGGGAAATAGCGGAAAGGCCAGGGAACGATACGCTCGGAATCTACGCCACGACCAGGACATCGAGATGATGACTGTGGAGGACCGCGCGCCAAAAAAGGCTCGGTCAAAAGAGGGCGAAATAACCTTCTCTGATAGCGATGCCCAACATGTCCGGTTCCCACATTCCGATCCGCTGGTCGTGGATATCCAAATGGCCAACATGATGGTGAAGAGAGTGCTGGTCGATACAGGAAGTTAGGTGAATATCCTGTATAAGTCTTCGCTGGAACGCATGAAGTTGTCCGTTAAGGACCTGGAGCCCTGCAACCAGACAATATACGGCTTCTCTGGTGAGGGACTCGCCCCCGCAGGATCAATCAGACTACCAGTGACGACAGGTACATCGCCCGCTACCAGGACATTACTCGCTACTTTTATAGTAGTTGATTGTCCTTCGGCGTACAATGCCGTCATTGGGAGACCTATACTGGTTGACCTACGGGCCATCACCTCTATGTGGCACTTGGCCATGAAATTTTCGACAGACGCAGGAGTAGGACGTGTATTGGGAAACCAGAGGGAAGCCAGAGAGTGCTACAACGCCTCAGTCGTGAAGGCAAAAAAAGGAACGTCAAAGAGCACTACCTCAGATAGGTTGCAGATGGCAATTGATACGCAAGCCCAATCCGGTGATGAAGTCACCAAATAGGGTGTTGCCCAAAGTGAGGATAGAGATCTAGATCCTCGCTTTGGGGATTTTGAAGAAAACGTTGGACCCGTCGAGGACCTGGAAGAGGTCCAACTCGACGAAAAAGACCCAACCAGAGTCGTAAAGGTCGGGAAAAACCTAGAACCAACCACGAAGCATGCACTGGTGGAATTTTTGCCAAAGAACCAGGAAGTCTTTGCCTGGTCGCACAAAGACATGGCTGGGATAGACCCTGTAGTTATCAGCCATGTCCTGAACATAGACAAGACTTTTCCACCCGTACAACAAAAAAGAAGGCTGCTCGATAAGGATCGATCGAGAGCCTTAAAAGAAGAAGTTGAGAGATTAAAGGAGAATGGGTTCATCAGGGTGGCGTTTTATCCATCGTGGGTCTCCAATCCAGTGCTGGTTCCCAAGCCTAACGGCAAATGGCGAACCTGTGTGGATTTTACAGACCTCAATAAAGCCTGCCCAAAGGATTGCTTCCCACTCCCAAGAATCGACCAGTTGGTCGATGCTACTGCAGGACATGAGATCCTCTCCTTCATGGATGCATATTTGGGCTACAATCAGATTAGCATGCATCCCCCTGACGAGGATCACACCAGCTTTCGGACCGATACGGGCTTATACTGTTATAAAGTAATGCCCTTCGGACTGAAACGCAGGTGCGACTTACCAGCGGTTAGTTAACCACATGTTTAAAGATTTGATCGGAGTAAACATGGAGGTATATGTGGACGACATGCTGGTAAAGTCTAAAAAGGCAGAAGGACATGTGAAGGATTTACAAGAATGTTTTGATGTATTGAACGAGTACCAGATGAAACTAAATCCTCTCAAATGTTCCTTCGGAGTTGGATCAGGGAAGTTTTTGGGGTTCATTGTAAATTAAGAGGAATCGAGGCCAACCCCGACAAGATAAAGCCCTGATCGACATGAAATCGCCAGAAAAGATCAAAGATGTACAAAGTTTAACCGGGAGGATTGCAGCCCTAAGTAGATTTATTTCAAAATCCATAGACAAATGCGTCCCTTTTTTCAATCTACTTAGGGGCAATAAGAAGTTCGAATGGACAGGGGACTGTGAGCAAGCTTTTCAGGCCTTGAAAGCACATATGGCACAGCCTCCCGTTTTATCCAAGCCGATCAAAGGAGAAACTTTGTTCATTTACCTGGCGATCACGAAAGTTGCTGCGAGTGCGGTACTAGTGCGAGAGGAGGAAGGCGTACAGAAAGCGGTGTACTATGTAAGCAAGAGGCTGATCGGAGCAGAATTAAGGTATCCTCCCATTGAAAGGTTAGCATACTGTTTAATCCTGGCCTCGAGGAAGCTACGTCCTTACTTTCAAGCCCACCCCATCACAGTATTAACTGACCAGCCCCTTCAGCAAGTCCTCCAAAAACCAGAGGCGGCTGGGCGCTTATTAAAATGGGCAGTCGAACTAGGACAGTTCGATATCACATATTCACCGTGAGCAGCAGTAAAGGGACAAGTCTTGGCTGATCTTATTGCAGAGTTCACCAAACTCCTAGACATCGAGCAGTGCGTACAGCCTAGCGTGCCTGAGCCCCAAGCTGAAGCTCCTTCGTGGAAGTTATTCACAGATGGGTCGTCCAACGAATCCCACGCAGGAGCGGGAGTGATATTGATAACGCCAGAAGGGCATCGATTTCACTGCGCCATTAGGTTCGACTTCACTGCATCAAATAATGAAGCCGAATACGAAGCACTCCTCGCTGGATTGAGAATGGCGAAAGACATGAGCATAAAGACGCTTGATATTTACAGTGATTCACAGCTGGTAGTGAATCAAGTTCTAGGGGAATATCAAGCACGAGGCTTAAAAATGGTGGCCTACTTGAATAAAACTAAAGACCTGCTAGCCCAGTTCACGAAGTATACCCTCCAGCAAATACCGCGGGATCAGAATTCGAACGCAGACGCCTTAGCCAAACGAGATAGCCGTCAAATTATTACTGGGGAAGTGAAAATTCATGATTAGACAAGAGTAGGTTGCTTTTTCCAAGAACACACGAAGGGTTCTAACACATATGGCGGGGTCACCGAAGGGTTGTTTCCTCAAAAGTTTATTTATTGCTCGTAATAAATAAACTTGGGGGGCAAATGTTATCAAAAAAACTGGCATGGATGACGTGGCAAGTGATTCTCGGACACGTGGCTGACACTTGGAGGAACTCTGCTAGGGTATCGACCAGAAGACAAATTATAAGCAGTACGCAGCCGAAGCTTGCCTGCGACCAGCTTGGTCGCAGGTTCCGCATGCTTCATGATGTTTCTATAAAGATCTTTGTCAATCCCAAAATTGACTCCCACAATCTTCTGAATATCCGATTATTTAGGATAGAATATATGTAACCAATTCATGTAATCCCCCTTGAGCCTATAAATAGAGAAAGATAGCTCAAGGAAGGGACTTTTGGCTTTCGAATTGTTGGAGACTAGAGTAATTCAATTTGAGATATTGTATTGTTTTTCAGAGGTTGGTGAAACTCATTGAACCCGAGTTCTTTGATCACTCCTTTTGATCTTATATCAATAACAATCTAAGTGGACGTAGGTTATTACTAGATCCTGGGGCCGAACCACTATAAAATATCGTGTTCTTATTATTTTTGTCATCACGTTCTTTTCAACGCATTCATTCACGTCAAGCGTATTTTGACTCCGTGTCAGTTGCCCAAAATCAGGGTCAACATTCCTAATGTCGCGATCAAAGAACTAGGGTTCTTGAGTTTCACAAGCCTTAGGAGAATTACAACTTTTCTGTGGATAATCCCACTTACGCTCTTTCTCTGTGTATTCAGAAAAAAGGTTCAAAAGTCAAAAGTCCCTTCCTTGAGCCTTCTCACGTATATTTATAGGCCAAGGGGGGTTACATGGGCCAATGGGCCTTAATTATCCTTAATATCAACGTATCAAAGCAATACAGAGAAAAGATATTAAATGTAGTTATTACAAAATTACATATCTTTAAAGGAAAGAAACCGAAGCATGCGACCAGACTGGTCGCATCTAATCGTGAGATTTGATGAAGCAACAAGGAGCTGGTCGATAGGCGAACAACACCTCTTCACTTTGATGCTGCCATGTGCCAACCACGTGTAATAAATTCTTGCCACATCGTCAGGAGTCATTTTTGGGTAAACACTATCAATCGATGATTATAGTGGCTCCATATGAGATGGTGTATGGTAGGAAGTGTAGATCACCCATTCATTGGGATGAAATGGGTGATAGAAAATACTGAGCCCTAAAGCAGCTCAGATGACCAATGAGTCTATCAAGAAGATTATAGCTCGGATGTTCGCACCGCAGAGTAGACAAAGGAGCTACGCTGATCCTAAGTGTAGAGAAATAGAGTTCCAAGTTGGGGACTATATTTTTCTTTGAGTTTTTCCTTTGAGAGGGGTGAAGCAATTTAGAAAGATGGGAAAGTTGAGCCCTAGGTTTGTGGGACCTTTCGAGATTCTGAAGAGGATTGGATAGGTAGCCTATAGGTTGGCTTTACCCCCGTTGTTGTTAGGGGTTCATAATGTATTTCATATTTCGATGCTTCAGAAGTATGTGCCAGATGCAACTCATGTATTGAGTTATGATGATCTGGAGCTACCAAAAGATTTATCCTATGAGGAGCGGCCAGTACAAATCCTAGATAAAAAAAGATAAATTCTTGAGAAACAAGACTATTCCTTTGGTTAAAGTACTATGAAGGAACAACAAGGTCGAGGAAGCGACTTGGGAGTTAGAGTCAAACATGCGGGATCAGTATCCCGAGCTGTTCAGGTAAATTTCGAGGATGGAATTTCTATTAGGAGGGGATAGTTGTAATGTCCCAAAATTCCTAATAAGGCTTAGTGCCTTGATTAGTGGGATGGGAGGGACTAATTGGATTTATTCGTGGTTTTATTCAATGTTTATATGCGATTATGTGAATTACATGAGTTATATTATGATATTACCGTGTATGCATGTTTAAGTGTATTAAATGTGCTTAAAGACCCGCTTTTGTTAAAAAATGGCATTTTCATAAGGGAAACTCCATGAATTGACCCCATTCAATAGGCTAATACTAACTCTAACCTCACATTAATGTTTCTCATGGTTTTAACTTTATACCCATGTGAAAGGACTAACTTACCCTTATTAACATTAGGGCTTCTTCCTCCCTTTTCTTTCCTTTCCCATTTCGTTTTCAACCACCTTCTCTCTCATAAAGAGAACAAACACTCTTCCGTATCTCTCTCAAATCATCATCAAAGAGAGATCACCATTTTTCTTCTCACAAAGCTTTGGAAAAGTGATGTAATCTACCACAGCCCTCATCCCCTCCACTTGCTTCCGACCCCACGAACCCACATTGCTACCTCACCGTGCTCCGTAGCCATATCATCGAGCCATATCATCGAGCCCACGTTGCTGGAGCCCAAGGTATACAACACCTAAGACCCCACACTCCCCTTGCAAGCTCGATACCCTAGCCCAAAGTATTGTTGTTATATTATTTATGGCTCCCTTGTTTTTTTTGATTTGTCATATTGATGCTTTGAGATTTGATTGTTGTGGTTGGAAACATGTTAGAAGAAGGTAAGGTTTGGACTTTGGTTAAATTTCTAACTATTTGAGCCATGCTTTAATTTGGTGTGAATAATGAGTGAATTTAGTGTGAATCATGTGTGAAATTGGTGTGAACCATGTGTGATTGTGGTGTGAATTTAGTGTGAACCATGTATGAAGTGAAGTTGGTGTGAACCATGTGTGATTCAATGTGAACAGCGTGTGAATTTGGTGTGAATAGTGTGTGAACGATGTTCCGAATATATGGTGAATGATGTATGAACCATGTCTAATTTCAATGTGAACAATGTGTGAATTTGGTGTGAATTTGGTGTGAATAGTGTGTGAACGATGTGTGAACCATGTTTAAAAATTATGGTGAACAATGTGAGAATGATGTGTGAACCATGTGTGAATTTGGTGTGAATGGTGTGTGAACGATGTGTGAACCATGTTCTAAATTTATGGTGAATAATGTGTGAATTATAAAGGGAAACTACACTAACTAACCCTATTATAAAATTGCATGGCCTTAATTTCTAGTGTGTATATATCTCTTTTTGTTTATTGGAATAAATTTATTAGCATATTATATATGATATATAAGTGAAAATCAATTATGGAAGGAAATTGTAACTCAAATGCACTAGTTTGTTATCAAATATCTGAATGAGCATTATCAAATGCCAAACATACTCAAAGTAGCTAAAGAATAGGTACCATATTTATCTCCATTGGTTTGAATTGAATCCTCATGGAGTGTGTACTTCACAACAATTTATGAATTTTTAATATTTATGTGTGAATTTAATTGAAAAACTAGTATCTTTTAATGATATAGAAAAACTCATTTGAAATATGATTTCATTTCTGCAGAATGTAAGTAATATTTTTTTAGTTTTTGGGTTTTTGATTGAGAAATATCTTAGCTCAAGCAAGACCAACAGTGGGATGGTTTATTATGTGTATATATTTGTTAAATACTCACTTTGTTAGAATTTTGTGTGAATAAGAGGTGAATTTAGTTTGAACTATGTCTGAATGTGGTGTGAATTATGTGTGAGGTTGGTGTGAATTTGGGTGAACTATGTGTGAACCATGTGTGAATAATGTGTGAACCATACAAAGTGTGAATAATGCGTGAAGCATAAGTTAATCATGTGTGAATTTAGTCTGAACAATATGTGTGAATTTGGGGTGAACTATGTGTGAACAACGTGTGAATTTGGTGTGAATATAATGTGAATTATGTGTGAGGTTGGTGTGAATTTGGGTAAACTATGTGTGAATAATGTGTGAACCATACATGGATCATGTGTGAATAAGCGAACAATATATGTGAATTTGAGGTGAACTATGTCTGAACAAGGTGTAGATTTGGTGTGAACCATGTGTGATTTTAGTGTGAATCATGTGTGAAGAAAGTGTGAATATATCTGAGTTATGTATTAAGTGCTTATTTAATTTACCTTTTCAGATGCCACTCCTCATGCTTCCTACTGAAAGGCATTATCCAGCAAGGCTGCGTATAGGGGAGGGAGCATTATGAGTACAATAATAACGAAGTTCACGGCATTTGACTTGTTGGAACGAGCGAAACAGTCACCGTTCAAGCAATTCTTCTTAGCTCTGCCTCTACAATATTCTGGAGTTATTATTCACTAGTTACTGCTTAGGAGAGTTGTTGGTAGAGGAAAGAATGAATACTGATTGAATTTTAATATTTGTGGTCAGAATACAAGGTTTGGAATTAGTGAATTCGGTTTGATCACTGGATTGAATTGTGGAATTTCTCCGGATAAGGAAAAGTATAAAGAAATGACCAAGAGTAAAAGACTTCTTCAAACATACTTGAACAATAAAGAATGTTTGTCTTCTGAAGAATTGGAAGATGGATTCAAAAGGTGCGATGTGAAAGAAGACGTATGGAAATCAGGTCTATGTTTTTTGGTAGACTCTCTTTTATTACCTAGTGAACCAAAGAAGAGTTGCTTTATTGATGTCCTTTCCATGGTGGAAAATGAAGATGACTTCTTCAACTATCCTTGGGGGAGATTATTGTAAGATAAGACATTATTCGGCAAAAGATATGGAAAGGATAAGGAATAAATACTTGAAGAATGTTGAGCAAAAGAGAAAAAGACCAGCACCTCAGTACACAATTTATGGTTATGCCATTGCTCTGCAATATTGGGCCTATGAAATTTTCACAAAGTTCTCTACATTTGCTGATCAACAACCCCTTGCCTTTCCAAGATTGCTTAGCTGGTCAACGCATAAAATGCTGAAAGAGAAAGATATTGAAGTTGTATTTAAGAAAAAAAGTGTAAGTCGTTGAGATTTTATTTGAGTTTGTGATTTATAAGTAATGTTTATACCTTATTAATTTATTATTTTGTTGTGGGATCTTGTGAAGGCCACGCTCAATCCAAGACCCAAAGAGAAAGAATTTCATGACTCTATTATTCCAGGTTCAGATGAACTACTCATGGGTCGTGTTATTAGCTTTGTAGACAATGATGTGGAATTGGAATTTGAAAGGAAAGAACGTGAGGAACCTCCCACAAAGCCCGATGTAGCAGATGGGCATCATCACAAGCAAGACCAGAAAGAGATACCAACTCCAATTAACACCCACCATGAAAAGTTGTTAGCTGATGTTGACACTTTGAAAAGTAACCAACAAAGAATGGAGGAGAAGTTGGATTATCTAATTGAATTGGTGCCCTCGCAACGTAAAGGTAGTGATTCTGAGGATTTAGTATCAAATGGGTATCTTGCTTCACCACACCATACTTATATTGTGGAACACGTTGTTGGAGAAGATAGACCTAGATGTAAGGTGGTATCTCCTGAAGATATGGCTGGGGTGGAATTCAAGAGAAGGAGGGTTCCAACGAAAAGAATTTTTGGTGCCAAATTTACTGATCCAACTAGGAAGAAAAATAAAGCAAAGACAATTGTAACTGATCCTTGTGAAATTAATCCCCTACAGCCATATGACGAAAAGCAAATGAGACATTTTAAGAAATGGGTAATTGGTTTAAAAAAGAATGATTAACCTATTTCTCTCTTGGCTAGTTCGTGCACAACGAAATGGATTATTCAACTACGTACACCACGTACATGGCTTGACAGACTGGTAAGACTATTGAAATAATTTTTTTAAAATATATATATATAATTTGAATGTGATGTATATATACTTATAATATTTGGCATGCAGCACATTGATGCAGCTTTAGGGTTGATGAAAGAACGAGTGTACACTTACAAGAAGACTTACTTCGAAAGATTCACCATAAGACTTGTTTAGATTTGTTTTACCATAACTTACAACCATAGTTATATTTTATTTAAATATATGTATCTTATTTTTGAATGTATGAAGAAACTATGTCAACTTCATCTCATTAAATGGTATTGAATGACTTCGTTTATTTCATCTTAATAGTGGAATAAATCTTTGTCACTTTTATCTTATTAAGTTATGTGTGAATTAAGTGTGAACCAGGTGGCAATTATGTGTGAATTATGTGTGAACCGCATGTGAAATATGTGTGAATCAGGTGTGAATTATGTATGATTTACGTGCATGTATGAATTAAGTGTGTCCGAAACAACAAACTTTAACACAAAAAGTCGTCTTACTCAACCAATCTAAAAATTCAAATTCCGCAATTGAAGAGTACAAAGTAAAACAATCAAAGTACAAACTAAGCATGTCTAGACGGCGGGGGACAAATAGTGGTGCACGTCACTCGATTGTGGCCTAGGACACCACATCTACGTTGTTTGCTATTCTTCTCACCCTTTGATAAATGTCGTTTCTTCTTTGGACAACCAACCTTTTGCTTCACTAAAGGAGGAGCTATCATCATACTTCCTATGTCATTTGGTATCACCCAAGATTCTTCATTACCCAGTGTCTATACAGATCCACCATAGGATGACAACCACGCTTCAACTGTGTAGAATCTGGAGCATAAAGTATGTGGACTAATGCCACGATCTCGAGCACCAGCTAGAGCGTGTTCACAAGGAAGACCTGTCAAATCAAATCTTCTACAAATACATTTTTCCTCCTCAGGTCGACATCTCCATCAAGATCACCGCCCAATACTGTTATTTCATACTGACTAGATGGAAAAGGGAATGAGGGAGGGGACTTGTCTACTAACTTTCGCAAACAGCTTCCACTTCTGTGGCAAGAGCACCTGTAGCCGCTGATGTTGCAGTTCAACGCTCGAAAAATAATTTTTGTAAAGTGTGCCTCATAAATTCCATTGACTAGTAATTGGCCACCCACGTGCCTCAACAATGACATTGTTCCAGCTTTCGGCAATACCTGTAGTCATTAAATTATAACGATGACCGGGAAAGAAAGAACGAGCCCTTTTTTCAAAACCCACTTGATTTTCTAAGAATTGAGAAATTGCAAGATCTTTGAATTTAATCTTCTCAAAATGGCGTAAAAACTCTCACTTTCTATAAGCTTTCGCTGCAAGGAAGAATTCTTCATGGCAATGGTCATTTTTGAACTTTGCACGGATATTCATGCTAACATGATGTATACAAGCATCGTTGTGTGCCTCAGGAAAAAATTTAGTCAAGGCACTTGCTATACTAGTATGTCTATCGGACATGAATACTAGATTCTCTACTTCACAAATCGCTTCCTTCAACCTCAGTAGAAAATACAACCATGAGTCATTATTCTCTGAGTCAACTACTGAAAATGCAATTGGATATATTTTCTTGTTAGCATCTTATCCCATGGCACATAACAAAGTACCTCCACACTGAGTAGTCAAGAAGGTTCCATCTACACATATAACTGGGCGAATATATGTTTTAAACCCCATTATAGAAACACCTAAGGCCATGAAGCAATATTTGAACCTACCTTCATTGTCCATCTGGAAATGAGTAACAGTTCCAGGAGTTTTTTGCTCCATCATGTATAGAAATGAGGGAAGTTTCTAAAATGATGATTCTGGTGTACCTCTTATGTAAGCCAATGCATGCTCTCGACACCTCCAAGCTTTAGCATAGCTCATATGAACTCCATATGATAAACTCATATCTTTTACAATTGACCTTGGCTTGTAATTAACATCATCACCCTCAAATTTTTTCCTTATGACATGTCCAATAAGCCATGGGGATGCCTGACGGTGATCTTTATGTCGAACATCCAATGTGCATGTGTGTTCACTGAAAAATTTACGAACCTCGAACATATTTGTAACGACCCACTACTCTAGACTATTTGGACCATTAACGAAACTATACATAAAACTTACATTTTTACGAAAATACCATAATTTATTGAGTAACTTGCAAAATAAGAGTTATTTACAAATAAACAGAATACTAAGAAGGATTATGGGATCCCATTGTTTTTAAAACAAAAGATGATTAAAAATAAAAGACATTACATAATAATGCGGAAAATACATGTAAAACCATAAAAACATAAAATGAGACTACATCCTCGAATCGAATAACGCTCGGCCCCTTGACTCCATTCACCATCGATACACATCCTCTAAGCGTCACGAATCTTACCGCCTCTAAAGCTTATTTTCCTGCACATAAAATAGAAAGGAATGAGCCTAATGCCCAGCAAGGAAAATCTAACACATAGTCATATACATAATTTCATAAGAAACATAAAAGCTTAACATAATACATATAACATACACTTATTATAATGGCCATTATTACTTGGGGTCCCATAGACTAAACAAGCATATGCCCATGGGATTAGTGGGGTCCTACTAGCTAAGTAGGTCATATGCCCATAACCCTTTTTGGGGTCTTGTTAGTCATATGGGTCATATGCCCAAGCCTACAAACATACACATATACATATCATAACACATTAATAACATAAGCACATAACATATTGATTCTAGCCTATTTTCCTTACCAAAGTTACCGGGATATAATGGACTGAGTTGGGACTTTTGGAACACTCCTAAAACCATAATGATCAAGAGTGAGTTGGAAGAAGAAGAAGAAATGAAAAGGATGGAAAGACTAAACCATAAAAAACATACTTACCGACTTATATGCTTAAGAACTTGGATTCCCTAACCAAAATAAGAATGAGGTTAGGGGACTGAGTAGAAGGTTTTGAGAAAGGAAATAACATGAAATAAATGAAGTAGAGTTTTGAGTTTACCTCAAAGATTTGCAAGATCAATCTAACCTCCACCGAAATACTATAGAACTCCCTTCCCAAAGTGTTTGATAAGCTTATGATGTTTAAGCTTATAGTTTTTCCCCAAACCAGGTGTTTACACTCTCACACTCACTTAACACTAGCAGCTTCTGAACTTAGAGCAAATGGTGAATAATGGCTGGGTACTAGGTCCTATTTATAGAGTTTGGGAATGAAAATATCTTGATTTTACTTGAATAAAAATAATGGCTTTTTAGGTGAAAATCATTTGAATAATCGTTCAGCAGAGGCTGAAGACTCGTTCAAAAGATGCTGGACTGTTGAAGGAGTTTGAATGGCTGAAAGGAAATGAATTCAAAAGAGTTTGAATTCATGCTGAAGGAGGCGATATATCGCCCCCTGTAGGCGATATATCGCCTGGGCCAGTATGCCCGAGGCGACCGTGCATCGTCTCGTGTTTTCTGTATCTACGTGCTGCGATATATCGCCCCCTATAGCTGCGATATATCGGCACACGCTGAATATTTAAACACGAAATTACACATTTTTAGCTAAGTTTGAATGGAGTAAACAGCCTTGACTAAGCCTTCAACGTATTCAAAGCTGCTGACTGACCCTATATCATTCAAACTTTACCCTTATTTAATTTAATCCTCAAAAATCTTTAATCCTTAATCACCATTCATAACATGTGCTTAAAATCCTATTGGTTGATGTCTAAACCTTATAATATAATAAATATAATCCTTAATATCAGTCACATTAATCAAACCTTAGGTTATACTTAATATTCTTAAACTATAGATTAAACTTAGAAAATCTATAAGTACTACTATGAGTGTCCAAATAATTCCCGGTCTGAACCAAAAATCCATGGTAACAAAGATAACACTAAACATACTATAATACTACTAAACATTTAGCTAAGTAAAGTTCTTGGACTCTACAATATTGGAATTAACCAATTTTGTAGCCCTCAACCTCCATTTGCATTTATCATCAACACATACTATACACCATATATTTTTTGAAGACTTCTTTACTTTAAACTCAAAGTTTTTCTTTAATGCATAAAGATGGAGTTTCATCTTCAACTCTTTCTTGTTCTCAAATATTTGACCCTCTTTGATTTCCCACGAATTGATACTCGAAGAAGATGTTAGTAATTGAGCCGTTGAGGCTGAAGTAGAGCCCTTTTCCCCTTGATTCAACAAAAGTGGAGTACTCCATAGATTATCTTCATCAACTTGTCTTACTTTACGACCTCTATTATTTTAGGAGTCATGGCTCTTCAATACTTCATTGGAGGTTGACTGTTGTAAATTATGCTTCACAAGTACATCATTACAGGTAGGCCTATCAATATTTTCATTATCATCTAAGCTTAATGCATCACTGTTATCATCATCATAACTATCTTCATTGCCATCAATGCAAAAATCACCATTCACTTTGGTTTCAACTGGAGGAATAGTATACAACTCATGCGTTTTAGTAACCAAAGGATCATTACTTCTATTCTCTATAGTAGACACACATAGGGGTGTCCGATGATTGATAGATGTTCCTATCTCATCAAGAAAAAAATCAACTTCATCATCATTACTAATCAAAGATGGAGGGATACCTTTACTTCCAAAATGATAGATTACATTTAAGTCAGGATCAATACGAGACTTGTCAGCTCTGATTAAAGTATACAATTGATCAACAAGACTATTGTAAGTGATAGTCTTTGGCACCTTCATACCCTTGCTTTGTGTTCACACTAAATGATCAACCTTTGTTCAAAACTTGTTCCCACGATCCATTATATAACACCACAATATTTATATGTGTTTGACCTGTATAACATATGACAAAAGGTTCGAAACCCAAAGGTTATTAGGTAAAACTAGCCAAAAGAAATAAGAAATAAACATGTGAAGCAAGCATGTGTGAACCAAGTGTGAAATGTATGTGAACCAAGTGTGAATCACGTGTGAAGTATGTGTGAACCAAGTGTGAATAATGTGTGAACTCGTTTAAACAATGTGTGAACGCAGTGACCTAAATTGTGGAAATCATTGAACTGTGTGAGAACCAAGTGTGAATCGTGTGTGAACCATATGTGAACAATGTGTAAACCATATTTGAATTATGTGTGAATCATGTGTGAACCAAGTGTGAATCATGTGTGAAGTACGCGTGAATTAAGTGTGAACCACGTATGAATCATGTGTGAACTCGTTTGAACAATGTGTGAACGTAGTGACCTAAATCGCGAAAATCAATTGAAAATTCGTCATCTCGACATAAAATTATTTCTTTTCACATATTTTTTAGTGTAGAGTAGTTCAAAAATTCTATTTAAACTATTACACAAGACACCCATAACCTATAAATAAAAAATACTTACTCATTATCAAATCAAATGTTCAAACTTCTTCAAGTTTGGGAGATGATTTTTCTTTAATCTTCAATCTTCTTCAACTTGGGTGAGAAGAAAAAAAAAAGTGATAGATAACATCACTTTCCAAAGCTTCGTGAGAAGAAAAATGGTGATGATCTCTCTTTGATGATGATTTGAGAGAGAGAGAAGGAAGAGTGTTTGTTCTCTTTGTGAGAGAGAAGGTGGCTGAAAACGAAATGGGAATGGAAAAGGGAGGAAGAAGCCCTAATGTTAATAAGGGTAAGTTAGTCCTTTCACATGGGTATAATGTTAAAACATGAGAAACATTAAAATGAGGTTAGAGTTAGTATTAGCCTATTAAATAGGGTCAATTCATGGAGTTTCCCTTTCATAATTTTGACTCATTGAGGGTGTAACTATAATTATATGTGTTATATGTTTGAGACCACATTATTATGTGGATATATTTGAGATATTCGGCGCGAGTCAGTCCTTTTGAGAAATTAGCAGAAAAGTCACAATAAGGGTTAGTGCCCGACTCGGGTTGAGCCAAGGGGTATTTTGGGTTTGTTGGCACTGAAATAAATAGGTGAATTTTTTTTGTTTGATGTATTAGTTGATAATTTCATGATTAGAGGTGTAATTATGTTTTTAAGCCTTGAGGTTGGCCTAGAGTGTAATATCCATTTTCCCGAAAGGGTAATTTTGTAATTTAGCCACTGAGGGCATTTTTGTCTTTTTGCATATTTTTTAAATTTGAGATGGTTGGCGCCGGAAAAGGAAGGTCACGACAGAGCTCTCACCAGGCCTTGAAACACGTGTTTTTGTGAGTTTTTCTTTGGTTTTTCAATCTTAAAAGTTAGTGCATTAATTTTAGAGCATTTTCCAACTGGTTTAGTATTTTTCTAATTTTTCCTTGAATTACTATGATTTATTGAAGTTTAAATAGAGATTAATTATGAAGAATATTTTTATTATTCAGAAAAATATGCGTTTATGTTTGAATGATCTCTGTATAATTTAGAATGGCTTTGCATGTTTAGATTCAAGCTTTGATCTTGTTTGATAATTTTCTTCAATTATTTGCTTTTAAATATGTGATTTAAAGAAATAAATGTGGAAAAATGATTTAAAGTATTCTAAAAATTCTGGGAATTTTTCTATATGCTTAAAATACGATTCTTAGGCTATTTGTATTTTTATTTCGAATTTATATCATTTATGTAATTTCCATGATTTATTTGGCTTATTCTATATTTTAATTATGAAAAATATTAATGCTACTGTTCTGAACCCTAGGTAATCTTTGTGTGTTACTGTAGGGTGTAGAAACCGGTCTGTATAGCTAGATTCTATTTTTAATAGTTTATGTATTTTTCTTGAAATAATTAGTTTTCTATTAAATTAATTAAGAAAAATAGTTATTTTGCCCAGAAAATTCTAAAATAATTTTTCTAAGTTTATTTTGAATTTTTGAACAGTTCTATATGTTTATTTTGAATTTTGGGCTAGTTGTATATTTATTTGGATTATTTGGGTTTTATTTGGGAAATTGAGAAAAAATAATTTATAAATGATAAAAAGTTATTTTTCTGCTCTTATATGAGCATTTGCTGATTATTTAGGGTTTTGGAAAGTTGGTTGTTAAATTTTGTTGTCATATGATAATGTTTAGAAAATTATTGAGTCTTTTATGTAATTATGACATTAAAGGACATTTTGGTAATGTTTCACGTAAAAAGTATTTATATAAATCCATGCTTTACGTTAGAAACATCCTTGTTTGTGCATGTGACATTATGGTTTGAACCTTTGTGAAAAATGATTTCAATTTACGTGTCATGCACGTTAAAATTACATAGTTAAATTATTTCGATAATTAAGGTTTTGAAATAAAACTCTAACACCTATTTTTTTTTTTTACTTTATTATGAATCGTCGCTGTGTAATTGGACGTTTAGGAGTTTGCGGTCATCGAGGTGACACAGCAAGTGGATCAGGACACGTCAGTGGGCAACGTGCTGCTTAAGGTAAGAAGAGTGGACATCTGCGCACAGGGTGTACGTTATGCGTACAACCTTGTTTTCTGATTAGTTTAATTATGGAATTATATTTGTGACCTGAATTGTTGCATTAGATTGACTAGCTTGAGGATAGTGTTAGGGATTTTAGTTAGTATACATGCTTAGATTATAGAGTAGGCATGCTACTAGATTCTAGTTGCTTGTGTGGGTATAACACTTGCATGAATTATCTTGGGTGTGTATAACTCAGGATAATTGGATGCCACCACGGAACTGCCAAGTGTGAGTACAACACAGGCAGGGCAATGATGTCTCGAGGGAACGACCGAGTGTGAGTACAGCGCAGGCTAGACTAGGTGCCACTGTGGGAATGTCGAGTGTGAGTACAACGTGGCATGTCAGATTACATTTCATGTCTAATCAACATGTCTTGTTAGTATTATGTGTGTGAGTATAACATACATTACGTTGGTATGATATGGTGTTTTTATATCGCACGATGATTATTATGTATATGATGTTTATTTATGTTTAGTTGAAAGATTATGCTTTCTAGTTTGGGGAGTTATGTCCTACATATCTCTTCTTACTGGGCGTTAGCTCACTGGTACTCTGTGTGCAGGCAAAGGCAAAGAGAAGCAATGAGTGGTGCGAGCTCGAGACATGGACGAAACATGTTAGAGGATGGGCTCCAGTTATTTTATGTTTTTTTTTTAAATAAATGTCAGGTTTTAATTTTCAGACTTGAACAGTTATTTTCTTTACGTTGTTGTTATTAAACCCAGCGTCCAACATTTTTATTTTTAAATAATGAGATCTCATTGTCTGTTTAAATTTTAAATAAATATTTTATTTTAGTGTTTTAAAGTATTTATTTGTTTATTATTTTAAATGGACTCCCTAAGTAACTTCTCAGGAAATCGGGGCGTTACAATATGGTATCAGAGAAAACGGTCCTAAAGAATCTTACCTAACATGTAAAGTTCATCGCCAAGGACGAGCTCGACTCACTGTACTGTAAGCAGTTATAGTTTACTTATAATTTTTTTTGTTTGCCAATGCACATTTGCGTACTTAGCGTACTCTTATAATGATCTCTTTACCGTAATAACTCCATTTTCATTATAAGTTATTTACGTGTGTGGTTTAGGAAATTGAGAATGCCCCCTCGTAGATCAGTCAGAGTAGGACGTGGTCGAGGTAGGGGAAGAGTAGCAGTGAATGCAACACAACCCGAACCACCAAAAGGATGGGAGGAATGTTTTGCGAGAATGGAAGAGACCATTCAAAGATAGAATGCATAGATCAATCAATTGAGGCAGTAAGCTGGGTCACCAGCAAGGCCTGAAGCACCAGTGGATAGGCAACCACCTACCATTGCTAGGTTACTGTAACGCCCCAACTCCAGGGACCGTTACGGTGTGCCTTGTAAACAGTGCTAAACTCGCAAATTGAGTCATTTGGCCAAAATCGTGTAACTAAGTATGATTAGCGGTTTAGGGATTAATTTTTTTGGATAAGATGTAATGTTTCACTAGAACGTTTAATATATACATTGGGATCCCAAAAATATAATTTCAAAGTCTATTACAGAAAAATATTTACAACAGGCCGTTCTAAGCGGCAAAACAGGGATCAACCCTAGTTCCTCTTTAAACCTCGGCCGTGGAGGACGAGCAGCTGCATATGTACACGTCATCACCTAAGCTCTCCAACTCAAGGATGGTCCAGCTTCCTTTTGCCTTTACCTGCACCACATAGCACCCGTGAGCCGAAGCCCAGCAAGAAAACACAATATAACATGATGTAATATCAACAATGATCATAGTAATCATCCAGGACTCTCAGTCCCAATATAAATAGCTGACAGTTGCAAAAGTGGGTACAACCCCCTCTCTAGCCATGGGACGTTAGGGTCACCCGGGCTTAACTGATAAAAGAACCTTTCATAAGTTTGAACAGGATAGGGGTATGGTGAATAATCACCAACATAACCTTTCCCCATGACCATAGAGTCATAACCTTGGAACAACGTTCCCTAGCCATGTGACAAACAGTCACCGGGGCCATATGCCCTGGCTTTGATCATCTGGTCTTAGACCAGGCAAGCGCTTATAAGTTCATCAACTTTAGGGTCGGTCCAGCATTAATGCCATAGAGCCATTCAATGCATGTTCATCGACTTTAGGGTCGGTCCAGCATTAATGCCATAGAGCCATTCAATGATGATATCGATTAGATCTAATCTTCACTCGGCCCTGCGTCCTCGACACTTATGCCGTTTCTGACCCTCAGGTCAGTGAAACACGACCAGTGTTCAGCTCATTGTGAACTTGACTAATAAATCACAACTTCACAGATGAATCCAACACCATTGCCGATTCTGACTAATAAGTCAGTGCCATACACAAGTAAGTCATGCCACCAAACATATGTCACATGTCCAATATCCATAAACAAGGTATTCATCATGCTTACTCAACAAGTATTAATACAATTAGGACCATGCACATACCCAGAGGCACATGCTCTGAACAATATCATACTCAGTACTCAAAGCATGTCCTAATCACATGTTTCTCACGCATCACATGCATTATACTTAAAAATCCAACATGCACCAATCATAGCCATGCATGTCATGTTTAATAACCAACCAACATGCATCAAGAATAGCCATGCATGTCATGTTTAATAACCAACCAACATGCATCAAGAATAGCCATGCATGTCATACTTAATAGTCAACCAGCATGCACCAAGAATAACCATGCATGTCACATATTCACAGGGTGCAGTTTTCTTACCTCAGAGTCGAGCTAGAATGATTAAGAGAACGACCCTTGAGAACGATCAACTTTTAGTCCTTTAGCGGTCACCTAGTCATAACCAAATATAGGATACCATCAATAAAAATGATCAACATAGGTTCCCAAACCAATATCTAGCCTCCGGGACATCAATCCACACTTAACCAGGTAGTAGGATCAACCCCGAGGCCTATGGCTAGCATCCCAAAGTCAAAAACCTATTTCTGGCCAAAAATGCCCTGATGGGCCGCGACTCACCATAGCCATGCCGCGACTCACCCTCAGACAGAAGCATAATTCTACCCAGAAACACACTCAGGCTGCGGCACACCATAGCCAGGCCGCGACACATTACGCAAACCAGCAAGCCACCAGCTTGCTTCCCCTGCATTTCTCCTCGAAACCAAACCTTCAAACCAGTCCCAAACCTCAACCTAACACCCAATTCAACCACTAAACATTATCAACAACTCACCCACATCAAAACCCAAGTTAAACATCAACTAAACTTCCATTAATCCAAACTTTCCATCAAGAAATCACAAACTAAAACTTAAACCAAAAACAAAGTATACCATGAAACTAATGGCTGGAACTTACCTCAAACTTGATTTTGAATCCCCTTTAATGGCTGAATCAAGTTCCTAAGCTCCCACCTTTGATCTCCTAGCTTAACTCCTCAATTTGGGCTCTCAAAATTCAAAGAAAAGCAAAGGGGAAAACATGTACGGGAGAGAAGAAGAAGATGAGGATGGGGCTCTGTTTTTGGTTCTGTTTTCCCCAGCCTACTAACCCTCATATAAATCCAAGCTAAATGACCTAAATGCCCCTAGGTCATTAAAGGTTCCTAAAGCCACCCCAAGGGCAAAACTGTCCTTTCCCGCCTATCTCGTTAATTATAATTAACGCTCTCCAATTCCCACTATTCTCAATATTCTCAAATACAAATAAATCATATCCCATTACCCTTTTATTCCCGGTAATGTTCTAATCATCAAAATGACCCCGAGACTCACCCCGAGCCCCGAACTTAAACCCGTTATGACTAGACCGAACACTTACATTTCACGATCGTCTCATGTCGCATAGCTCGAACCAATCCACCTTATAATGTGGCTATATTAATTAATCACAACCATGCACCCAAAATACATAATTACACCCACAGTGGCTAAATTACCAAAATACCCTTATAATTATAAATACACCCATATGCATGCATTTACCATCATATAATAATATAATTCACATGAACATGCATATGATCATTAAATAACATCATAATTCAATTATGGCCCTCCCGGCCTCCCAATCAAGGTCCTAACCCTTATTAGGAATTTCGGGGCATTACAACTATCCCCTCCTTACAGAAATTTCGTCCTCGAAATTTACTCAACAGCTCGGAATAAGAATTCCACACGATTGACACAAATTCCTTAGGTCATTCCTTGACCTCACTATTTATATAGCCTTACCTTAACCCAAGGTACATTCTGTTCAATAGAACCTCATTACTTATGTCACAATCTGAACTGGCTATTCCTTACCGGAATACTTAACCTTAACCTTCAGATTCTCATAACTCAATTTATAAATTCCTTTAACCCATGTCCATTGCATGGAAGTACATAACCCACTGTATAAGACAGTCAGTACCAAAAGTAAAGTTGATTCAGAGTCAACTTGTTCAGACTCAACTAGGATCCAACTGCCAGAATAAACTAAGGCTTAACTTGTCTTAATTCCTGACCCTTTTTTTTTTCCCATGGTGATACTTTAGAGAAGATACATTCTCCTACCTAGGATTCCACATTCTTGCCTTTTCAATCCAATAACACTTTTCCATTTATTCTGGGAGATAAGCGACCAAGCATCAATCTCTAACAATCTCATTAATCCCCTGAACCACCTTAGGATCCAGATATACATTAACGCATTCATCTTATAAGATGTTCCTCCAATAATAATTGGATAACCCTCTCTCTTTGATTTGCCATCAGTCTGAGAGTAATAAACTGTACGGAGTGTTATCTCTGTTCTCATGGCCTTCCAATCCTTCCAAAACTTGGAAGTCACAATAAAGTCTTCATCTAATAAGATAGACCTTGAGTTTCATGAAGGCGCTTTATCTCTTTCACAAAAAAGATCTGAATACCGATCAGCTGTACCATTTGCTTATCTTTACTGATAAAATGAACTCACTTAGACAAACTGGTCCACAATGACTTAATGCCAATTTATACTGATCCATCAACCTGAGAATCCCACTGCGAACCTCATTGCGATGCTCACTTATTCCCATTATGAAATACCCAAAGGCTGTAATGGCCTTACTGATTCCTAATACTCTGTCGTGACCTGCTAACAGGTTAAGAACTTTACACGTGTCTCATTATATCCCTCTTCATCTCAGGCCACCGCTATAAAACTTTCGTATTCCGTTACCTTTCCACGATGCCTGAACGAAGTAAACAAAAGAATAGCATGAGATTCATCCAGAATCTCTCAGATAATCTCGATGCCCATCGGATCCAAAGTCCGATCTCTATACCATAATAAATTCATATCTGTCACTGTACAACTCTTAGCTAATCCAGCTAAAGTTTCCCATTCAATCTTTCCCATATGTGGCTCTCTTAACCATCTTTCCTTTTTATCTTTCTTGAGATAATAATCTCAACAATAAACTAGCCACCTGGCCCACTAGAAACTCTACTGCAATCCTGGTCAAATTCTTTAGTCAACATGTTGCATAGGCAATCACCTTTCTCAACTACTGGGATGCCATAACAATCCACTAACTGATCTGGGTCTATAAAAAAAACCCAAAATACTTTCCCAAGGCACCTGAAACATCTTTACCATCCATGGACACTCTTGTCCCCAAGGCACTCTTCATTCTTGGCAAGTCTCCGCAGAGAAAATACCACCATATCATCGTCCAAGACGATCACAAATCCCATTCAAATAAACCTTTGAATGCACTATTCATCTGATTCATAAACACTAGCATTAAATCAATTCTCAAGATATATTCAGCACTTGCAGTGCTCCAAACCAATACTAACACAATCCTTTATATAATTTCCTCCCTCAGATCTCTAATTGGTCCTAATCAGATCCAAGATCCACCTTAAAGGATTCCATCTTACTCAGCAACTAAACCTTTATATTCTTATAACTCCACCGAGCCACTCAAGACAGTGTTTACATCCAATTCCATCTCTGGCACTAAACCAATCACCATTCTAATCTCTTTTCATAAAAAGAAGCCCTGGCAGACCACCTGGAAACAGATTTAAAACCCACAGACTAATCCAGTCTGTCTTGATCTCACTGGTACGATCCAAGTGATATCCATCACGCTAGCTAAGAGTTCCATGCATCTCCCTGCACAACTCTAGCTCTTACTACAAGTATCATAAACATAAAGTACCATGTACCAAACTGACTAACACAAGGTTTTCCGCTCTCAAGCCCAAGAATTACTATACTTTCCTTGCCATTTAGGATTACTCTTTAATTACTTAACCAATCCACACCCTGGATCAAACCAAAGCCTGTCATAACCAGCTTTATCAAGATCACTGATGAGTCCTTTTCCATAGCCCAACTCATCTCTTAAATTATCAATACCATATTACATTTCCCATCACATCATAACCATGTGACCTGCATAGCAACTCTATGCCTCTCTATATGCAACAGACAAAAGGAACAGCATGGCACCAAAACCAATTAGCATAACTCAACAATCAAAACTAAAAACTAACCTGTCACCCCCGAGGAACTAGTCCCGGTCTCTGACTCTGACTGCTCTGGAATAAAAACTCGAGTTGGAATCGAGCTGTCTATCCCCTTTTTCTCATCCTTTAACATAGGGCACCTCTTCACAATATGCCCAACCATACCACATGCGAAACATGCCTTTGCTCGACATTTTCCCAAATGATGCTTCTTGCATCGAGCGCATTCTGGGTAAGGCTTCCAGCTTTTCTTCTTACTTGCTCCAATAAGTGGAGATACCACTATCTGAGCTCCATGCTTTCCAGCACTCTGCTGCCCACTCTAATGTCCTATGCTCTCAATAGCAAGAGCCTTCCCTACCACCTAAGCATAGGTAGAGACTTCATGTACTGGGGCAACTCTAATGTCCTGGGCTATTCCAGAGTTCAACCCCTGAATAAACCTTTCCTTCCAAGCCACATCTGTGGGTACCATGTCTAAAGCAAACTTGGTCAACCCATTAAATCTATTAACGTACTCGAATATTGATGCCTTTCCCTGAACAAGATTCAGAAACTCATTCATCTTGGCAGTCTTAGCTGCATCACAATAATACCTCTCATTAAACAGCTGCCTGAATTCTTTCCAATCCATTACAGCTATGTGTCGTGTCTGGGATATTATCTCCCACCACGTCCGGGCATCATCCCGTAGTACATATGTAGCACAGATCACCCTATCGTGACCCACCAGTCCCATACTATCAAGAATGGAACTGATCATGCCCATCCATTGCTCAGCCCTGAATGGACTTAGGCCTCCCTCGAAGACTGGAGGATAAAACTTCAGGAATCTTCCACAGAGGAATTCCCATTTATTCTCAACCCTAGGCTGAGCTAAAACTGATGCCACCCCTGGCATAGTAGAGGAAGAGGTACTCCCCAACAAACTCCGATGTTGCTTAAGATACCTGATCTCTTCCTCCTGCCTCTGCAATCTTAATTGTAAATATGTAAGTGTTTGCTGAACATTCATAAGTGCAGACGAAGAACTGATACCCTAGCTGTAACTCCCAGCCCCTATATAACTATCACCAGGCCTCATAATCTGCCTTGAATATAAACCTGCTGATTGAATCTGCAGTCAATAACTTGATCCATTAATCACAATAAGCATATCAAGGGCTTTCCCCCCACGGGATAAATCTTACCACACAACAATCATAAACCACTTGCAGTGCTACAAACATGCCCATGGCATTCATACATTACTCATAATCCCTGCTCTTCCAAAACTCAAACCATGCCTCCAACCCCAGCATGCAAATATCACAGTTATATATTCATAGAGCAGGAAATCATATGATCACAGTCATATATATATTCACGGAGCATATAATCATATAATCAAGAGCCAAGCTCTATCAAAATCTCATGCTCCCTAATGCAATGTGCAGGTAAAGCATTCAGAATCTATTTAAGCAGCTAAGCACATAACTACAGAAATAGTTACCATTCCATGAGTGAAGCTATCTTCAGTGATGAGTGTACATGCCTAGCTTGTCTTCAGGAACCATAAACCTTGGCTCGCTCTGATACCAAGTTCTAACGTCCCAACTCTAGAGACCGTTACGGTGTGCCTTGTAAACAGTGCTAAACTCGCTAATTGAGTCATTTGGCCAAAATCGTGTAAATAAGTATGATTAGCGGTTTAGGGATTAAATTTTTTGGATAAGATGTAACGTTTCACTAGAACGTTTAATATATACATTAGGATCCCAAAAATATAATTTCAAAGTCTATTACAGAAAAATATTTACAACAGGCCGTTCTAAGTGGCAAAACAGGGATCAACCCTAGTTCCTCTTTAAACCTCGGCCGTGGCGGACGAGCAGCTGCATATGTACACGTCATCACCTAAGCTCTCCAACTCAAGGATGGTCCAGCTTCCTTTTGCCTTTACCTGCACCACATAGCACCCGTGAGCCGAAGCCCAGCAAGAAAACACAATATAACATGATGTAATATCAACAATGATCATAGTAATCATCCAGGACTCTCAGTCCCAATATAAATAGCTGACAGATGCAAAAGTGGGTACAACCCCCTCTCTAGCCATGGGACGTTAGGGTCACCCGGGCTTAACTGATAAAAGAACCTTTCATAAGTTTGAACAAGATAGGTGTATGGTGAATAATCACCAACATAACCTTTCCCCATGACCATAGAGTCATAACCTTGGAACAGCGTTCCCTAGCCATGTGACAAACAGTCACCGGGGCCATATGCCCTGGCTTTGATCATCTGGTCTTAGACCAGGCAAGCGCTTATAAGTTCATCAGCTTTAGGGTCGGTCCAGCATTAATGCCATAGAGCCATTCAATGCATGTTCATCGACTTTAGGGTCGGTCCAGCATTAATGCCATAGAGCCATTCAATGATGATATCGATTAGATCTAATCTTCACTCGGCCCTGCGTCCTCGACGCTTATGCCGTTTCTGACCCTCAGGTCAGTGAAACACAACCAGTGTTCAACTCATTGTGAACTTGACTAATAAATCACAACTTCACAGATGAATCCAACACCATTGCCGATTCTGACTAATAAGTCAGTGCCATACACAAGTAAGTCATGCCACCAAACATATGTCACATGTCCAATATCCATAAACAAGGTATTCATCATGCTTACTCAACAGGTATTAATACAATTAGGACCATGCACATACCCAGAGGCACATGCTCTGAACAATATCATACTCAGTACTCAAAGCATGTCCTAATCCCATGTTTCTCATGCATCACATGCATTATACTTAAAAATCCAACATGCACCAATCATAGCCATGCATGTCATGTTTAATAACCAACCAACATGCATCAAGAATAGCCATGCATGTCATGTTTAATAACCAACCAACATGCATCAAGAATAGCCATGCATGTCATACTTAATAGTCAACCAGCATGCACCAAGAATAACCATGCATGTCACATATTCACAGGGTGCAGTTTTCTTACCTCAGAGTCGAGCTAGAATGATTAAGAGAACGATTCTTGAGAACGATAAACTTTTAGTCCTTTAGCGGTCACCTAGTCATAACCAAATATAGGATACCATCAATAAAAATGATCAACATAGGTTCCCAAACCAATATCTAGCCTCCGGGACATCAATCCACACTTAATCGGGTAGTAGGATCAATCCCGAGGCCTATGGCTAGCATCCCAAAGTCAAAAACCTATTTTTGGCCAAAAATGCCCTGATGGGCCGCGGCTCACCATAGCCATGCCGCGGCTCACCCTCTGACAGAAGCATAATTCTTCCCAGAAACACACTCAGGCCGCGGCACACCATAGCCAGGCCACGACACATTACGCAAACCAGCAAGCCACCAGCTTGCTTCCCCTGCGTTTCTCCTCAAAACCAAACCTTCAAACTAGTCCCAAACCTTAACCTAACACCCAATTCAACCACTAAACATTATCAACAACTCACCCACATCAAAACCCAACTTGAACATCAACTAAACTTTCATTAATCCAAACTTTCCATCAAGAAATCACAAACTAAAACTTAAACCAAAAACAGAGTATACCATGAAACTAATGGCTGGAACTTACCTAAAACTTGATTTTGAATCCCCTTTAATGGATGAATCAAGTTCCTAAGCTCCCACCTTTGATCTCCTAGCTTAACTCCTCAATTTGGGCTCTCAAATTCAAAGAAAAGCAAAGGGGAAAACATGTACGGGAGAGAAGAAGAAGATGAGGATGGGGCTCTGTTTTTGGTTCTGTTTTCCACAACCTACTAACACTCATATAAATCCAAGCTAAATGACCTAAATGCCCCTAGGTCATTAAAGGTTCCTAAAGCCACCCTAAGGGCAAAACCGTCCTTTCCTGCCTATCTCGTTAATTATAATTAACGCTCTCCAATTCCCACTATTCTCAATATTCTCAAATACCAATAAATTATATCCCATTACCCTTTTATTACCGGTAATGTTCTAATCATCAAAATGACCCCGAGACTCACCCCAAGCCCCGATCTTAAACCCGTTATGACTAGACCGAACACTTACATTTCACGATCGTCTCATGCCGCATAGCTCAAACCAATTCACCTTATAAAGTGGCTATATTAATTAATCACAACCATGCACCCAAAATACACAATTACGCCCACAGCGGCCAAATTACCAAAATACCCTTATAATTATAAATACACCCATATGCATGCATTTACCATCATATAATAATATAATTCACATGAACATGCATATTATCATTAAATAACATCATAATTCAATTATGGCCCTCCTGGCCTCCCAATCAAGGTCCTAACCCTTATTAGGCATTTCGGGGTAGAACAACGTCAGTATCTCAAGCACCATACAAAATGGCACCAGTGGAACTGAAAGGGCTCAAAACTGAATTGGAGAAATTACTTAAGTTGGGGTTCATCAGACCGAGCTATTCTCCTTGGGGCACACCAGTTATTTTTTTCAAGAAGAAAGATGGGTCTATGAGGATGTGTATTGATTATCGGGAGCTTAATAAGGTCACAATAAAGAACATATATCCTTTGTCGAGAATCGATGATCTGTTCAACTAGCTTCAAGGGACCAAGATGTTTTTGAAAATCGATCTTTGGTTGGGATACCATCAGCTGAGGATCAAGAATGATAATATACTGAAGATAGCCTTCAAAATCAGGTATGGGCATTACAAATTTCTGGTGATTATGGACCTCTTGAACAGGGTTTTCAAGGAGTACTTGGATCAGATTGTCATCATGTTCATAGATGATATATTGGTCTACTCCAAGACAGAAGAAGAACAAGAGGAGCATTTACGTCTGACCTTGCAATGATTAAGAGAGCATTAGCTGTATGTGAAATACAAAAAGTGTGAGTTCTGGTTATCTGAAGTTGGTTTTCTGAATAATATTGTCACCGATGGAGGAGTGAGAGTAGATCTTGCAAAGATTACTGCAGTGAAAATATGGCCAAGACCAAAGAATGCCTCGGAAGTCAATAAGTTTTCTGGGTTTGGCAAGCTATTGTTGGAGGGTTGTCGAAGGGTTTTTGAAGATAGTTGCACCGCAGACAGAATTGACAAGAAAGAATCTGAAGTTCACCTGCGCAGATAAGTGTGAGCAGAGCTTCTAGGAATTGAAGAGTCGGCTTATATCAGCACTTGTACTCAGCTTATCCTAAGAGGACGGCCGATTCATGGTTTACTGTGACGCATCAAAATAGGGGTTGGGATATGTACTAATGCTGTAAGTCCTACTTCCTTAGAGCCGTTAGTATGTGAGCTATAAATGTGCCATTAGCTCACTAATCAAGTTTTTAGGTTGAAAGTGTGACTAAATTGAAATAAAACTTGTTTAACAAAATTAATTATAAAGATTTGGACATTCATTGTAATCATAAGAAGTTATACATTTGGGATCCCAAAAGTACTATTTAGAAAATGTATTACAACTCAAACATATAAATATGGTCGACCTAAGCGACAAAACAAACCACTATAGTACATTTCCCCAAAATAACCCTGGCCATGGTAGCCAGGTAGGCCGAACATGTACCCGTCCCTCCACACTCTTCGTACTCATGGGTGGTCGACCTTTCCTTTGCCCTTACCTACACCATAGAGCACCCGTGAGTCGAAGCCCAGCAAGAAAAATCAATGCATATATAGTATAATCCAATCCAATAATAATAACATAAACAGTCAACAGACTAAACACATAGCGCCCTACGCCGACCAAGGTGCTTTACCAGGCCCTAGGTTCGCGGTCTTCACGGAGCGGGTGGATACAACACCCTTGGAGGGTCTCGCCCTAGCGGCCTACACTTAGCGTGCTCGATGCCGATCCCGACCCCTTGCCGTACTCGGCCCTCGCCATTCATTCATCAATATGCATAACACAACATATATTCACACATATATTAAACATAAACAATAGGGCCACACCCTGAAACACAAACAAAGGGCCATGCCTTATTCTATGGGAACAACAGTTTTCTTACCTGTGTCCCCAGCTGACTGAGTACCGCGATCCTGAGCATAGTCCCCTAATCCGAGCTTTGTTGAAAACCTAGTCACAATACATTCATAATAACCATCCATCAAGCCCTAAAACAAATAAGAACATCATAATATTAATCTAGCCTCCGGGACATTGAATTCTACTAAACCGGGTAGTAGAATCCTTCCCGAGCCTTAACGTTTGGGTTCTCGAGCTTAAAACCCTCAAACAGCTAATACTTCACATTTGAGCTATGGCCCAGCCCTTCAGGGCCGCGATGCGCTCAAGTCAGAGGGAAAAGCTCTGCTGAAGGACACGGGCCATGACACCTGATGAATAGGTCCTCGACTCGAGCCTCAAAACCCAGAAATACCATGCATTTTTCTGCATTTTCTCCAACCCAAACCTACCAATTCTTAGCCAAATCAACCCTATATCCAGAATTCAGCCCAGATTTCAATTTAAAACAACTTAGCTGGTTGAAGCACCCCAAAAACTAACCTTTAACCCCAACAATAATCAAAATTAGACCTAATGTTTAAGACTAAACAAAGTTTGAGAAAACACAACAGGAAGCTTGATGATTAAGTGCCATGAATTCTTACCTTGATGAACAATTTGAGCTGAGCTTACTCTAATCACCTCAAGCTTCCAATTCTCTAAATTCCTTAGCCAAAATCCATAAGAATTCAACAAAAAATTTCCCCCTTAGCCTAGAGAGAGAGAGAGAGAGAGAGAGAGACGTTAGGAAGAGAGAGAGAACTAAGTTTGAGAGAGTTTTGTTTTGTTTTTTTGTTTTTACTTTGGTTTCCAGAGTTGTGTAGGCTACGTCTAATCCCAAAATATCTAAAATTCCATCAAGTCTATCCTAATCCTTTAGTGCCATCAAGGGCAATTCCGTCAATTGCCACATCTTGCTAAATCCTCGAGTGTTCCTATAAATCGCCATTTTAATCCCGACATGCCCAAATAATCGCTAAATTAATTACTACCCACTACTCGGTAAATCCCGAACACCAACAACGTTCACAAAATACCCCCAGGCTGACTATTTAGCTAAGTTGCTCCCTAGGACCTTCTCGGATCGCATATCACAAATATATTACCACTATCTTGTGGTGTCAAGCACAACATACAAATATATTGCATTTATGCCCTCAACGGACTAAAAGTACAAATACGCCCCTAATAACCAAATTGGCCCACATGCATATTTAATTCACCTAAACATGCATTTCTAATCATATAATCATTTAATTCACATATTAACATAATCAAATCAATTATTACCCTTCCGGCACCCTAATCAAAGCCCTAAGCCTTATTAGAAAATTTGGGACGCTACAACTATCCCCTCCTTACAGAAATTTCGTCCTCATAATTTACCTGAATAAATCGGATACCGATCTCGCATATCCGTCTCAAGCTCCCAAGTCGCGTCTTCCACTTTGTTGTTCCTCCACAACACTTTCACTAAGGCGATGGTCTTGTTTCGCAAAACTTTATCTTTTCAGTCTAGAATCTGAACCAGCTTCTCCTCATAAGATAAATCTTGATCTAGCTCCAAGTTCTCATAACTCAACACGTGTGTAGAATCTGATACATACTTCTGGAGCATGGACACATGAAATACATTGTGTACCCCTGATAGAGCTGGAGGTAACGCCAATCTGTAGGCTACCACTCTAGCCCATTCCATAATCTCAAAGGGGCCAACAAACCTAGGGCTCAACTTGCCCCTCACTCCAAATCGTTTCACCCCTCTCAAGGGAGAGACCTTGAGAAACACGTGATCACCGACCTAAAATTCTACGCTCCTGCGTCTCAAGTTTGAGTGACGCTTCTGCCAACTTTGGGAGGCAAGCAGTCGAGCTCTAATCTTCTCAATCGCCTCATTGGTCCTTTGGACAACCTTAGGACCTAAATACCTGCTCTCACCAATCTCATACTAATGGACGGGTGATCTGCACTTCCTCCCATAAAGCATCTCATACGGAGCCACTCCGATAGTCACCTGATAATTGTTATTGTATGAAAATTCAATCAAAGGGAGATACTTACTCCAAGATCCCCCAAAATCCAGCACACAGGCTCACAACATATCCTCCAGTATCTGAATCGTCCTTTCAGACTGTCCATTCTTCTGAGGATGATAGGCGATACTTGTAACACCCTACTACCCAGGGACCATTACAGTGTACATTTTAAAATAGTGCTAAACCCGCTAATCGAGCCATTTGGCCATAATCATGTAACTAAGTATGATTAACGACTTAAGGTTAAAAAATTTGGTCAAAGGTACAACGTTTCACTAAAACGTTTACTGTATACATTGGGATCTCGAAAATATAATTTAAAGGTTAATTAGCACAGAAGATTTACAACCACCCGACCTAAGTGGCAAAATAGGGTTTAACCCTAGTTCATCTTGAAACCCTCGGCCGTGGTGGTCGAGCAGCCGCATATGTACACATCGTCATCTAAGCTCTCCAACTCAAGGATGGTCCAACTTTCTTTTGCCTTTACCTGCACCACATAGCACCCATGAGCCGAAGCTCAGCAAGAAAACTCAATATGCTCATGAACAGTAATAACATGTTACTAAGTAATAATAGGCATGCCTACCAATAATAGCCCTATTCATGCATGCAAATAAATCCAAATAATGATTGTGGGCCCTGACCTTTGTATGGATGACTTATGGGCCCTGCCCTTTGTATTGATGACTATCAAGTCATAATGAAATTAGATAGCCAATGTGTCCATCTAAAATAAGTGACAATTAAGTCACGCATTGGGGGTCGGTACCCTAATAAGATGAGTGAATATCACTTCGTGATTTTGGTAATCATACTGGGGCTTATAGCCCAAATCAGATGAGTGAGTCACACTTTGGGCTCCACACCCTAATCAGATGAGTGACTATGGAGTCACAAACTTGGGCTTTCCACCCTAATCAGATGAGTGACTATGGAGTCACAAACTTGGGTTTTACACCCTAATCAGATGAGTGACTATGGAGTCACAAACTTGGGTTTTGCACCCCACAACCATGTGAGATTCAGAAACTCATTCATCTTAGTAGTCTGGGCTACATCACAGTAATATCTTTCATTAAACAGCTGCCTAAATTCTTTCCAGTCCATCACAATCGTGTCTCGGGTATGGGATACTACTTCCCACCATGTCCGGGCATCATGGGGCAATACATATGTAGCACAGATCACCCTATCGAGACCTACCAGCCCCATACTGTCAAGAATGGAACTGATCATGCCCATCCATTGCTCAACTCTGAATGGATCTAGGCCTCCCTCAAAGACTAGAGGGTAATATTCCTGGAATCTTCCACAGAGAAATTCCCATATGTTCTCAACCCTAGGCTGAACGAAAACTGGTGCCACTCCTGGCATAACAAAGGAAGAGGTGCTCCCTAACATATTCTGTTGTTGCTTTAAACAACTAATCTATTCTTCTCGCCTCTGCAATCTTAATTGCATATCTGTAAACACCTACTGGAAATTTTGAGGGGTAGGTGAAGAACTCAAACCTTGGCTGTAACTCCCAGCCCTAGTATAACCACCACCAGGTCTCATTATCTGCCTTGGATACATACTTGCTGATTGAATTTGCAATCAATAACTTGACCCATTAAACATGATGAGCATATTCAAAAGCCTTTCCCACAAGATCAATCATACCACACTACAATCACAAACCATTGTAGTGCTAAAAACATGCCCATAGCATTTGTTCATCAATTCATAACCCCTGCTCTTCCAACATACACACCATGCTTCCAACTCCAGCATGAAAATATCACATTTATATATATTCACGGAGCATGTAATCATATAATCACATTAATAGTCAAGAGCCAGGCTCTATCAGAATCTCATGCTCCTTAGTACAATGTGCAGGTAAAGGATTTACATTCCCTGAGTGAAGCTATCTTTAGTGACGAGTGTACATGCCCAGCTTGTCTTCAAGAACCCTTAACCTTGGCTCGCTCTGATACCAAGTTGTAACACCCTACTACCTAGGGACCATTATGGTGTGCATTTTAAAATAGTGCTAAACCCGCTAATCAAGCCATTTGGCCATAATCGTGTAACTAAGTATGATTAACGACTTAGGGTTAAAATTTTTGGTCAAAGGTACAACGTTTTACTAAAACATTTACTATATACATTGGGATCCCGAAAATGTAATTTAAAGGTTAATTAATCCAAAAGATTTACAACCAGCCGACCTAAGTGGCAAAATAGGGTTTAACCCTAGTTCCTCTTTAAACCCTCGACCGTGGTGGTCGAGCAGCCGCATATGTACACATCGTCACCTAAGCTCTCCAACTCAAGGATGGTCCAACTTTCTTTTGCCTTTACCTGCACCACATAGCACCCGTGAGCCGAAGCTCAGCAAGAAAACTCAATATGATCATGAACAGTAATTACATGTTACTAAGTCATAATAGGCATGCCTAGCAATAATAGCCCTATTCATGCATGCAAATAAATCCAAATAATGATTGTGGGCCCTGCCCTATGTATGGATGACTTATGAGCCCTGCCCTTTGTATAAATGATTTATGGGCCCTGCCCTTTGTATTGATGACTATCAAGTCATAATGAAAGTTGATGGCCAATGTGTCCATCTAAAATAAGTGACTCAAATAAGTGACAATTAAGTCACGCATTGGGGATCCGTACCCTAATCAGATGAGTGAATATCACTTCATGATTTTGGTAATCATATTGGGGCTTATAGCCCAAATCAGATGAGTGAGTCACACTTTGGGCTCCGCACCCTAATCAGATGAGTGACTATGGAGTCACAAACTTGGGCTTTGCACCCTAATCAGATGAGTGACTATGGAGTCACAAACTTAGGCTTTGCACCCTAATCAGATGACTGACTATGGAGTCACAAACTTGGGTTTTACACCCTAATCAGATGAGTGACTATGGAGTCACAAACTTGGGTTTTACACCCTAATCAGATGAGTGACTATGGAATCACAAACTTGGGTTTTATACCCTAATCAGATGAGTGACTATGGAGTCACAAACTTGGGTTTTACACCCTAATCTGATGAGTGACTATGGAGTCACAAACTTGGGTTTTGCACCCACAACCATGTGATGATGCAGTCACTTGGGCCTTTTTGACCCTGGCTCTAAGTAACTAGCCATTAGACTAGATAAGAGCTTTTGATTTCATCGAACTTAAGGTCGGTCAAGAATTTCATGCTTATGATGATAATGCTTATGTCGATTAGATCTAATCTTTTTGGCTTGTGTTAAACACGTTAATACCGTTCTTGACTCATAGATCAATTCCATAGGACCAATGCTCAGTACTACTGCCGAACTTGACTAATAAGTCACAACTTCACAATCAATACTGACACCTTTGCCGATTCCTGACTCATAGGTCATTACCATACACAGGTAAGAAAATTGCTAAGCATTTGATATGCATTCCAAATATACAAATAGAGCACTCAACATGCTTCATAAATAACCATGCATGTCACATACTGGGTGCAGTTTTCTTACCTCTGGTTCGAGTGAGAAATAATAAATGAACGACCCTTGAGAACGATTGATCCTTTGATCCCTTAGCGGTCACCTAGTCATAACCAAATATGGAATCCAATTAATGAAATCAACAATAAAAGGTTCTTGACCTAAACCTCACTCTCGAGACCTCGAATCGTACTCAAACAGTTAGTAGATTCGATCTCGAGCCTTAGGAATTGAAACCCCGAGCCAAAAACCCTCAAAAGTACCCAAAATATGACCCTAGAAAAATAGGGTAGCACTGCCCCCCTAGCGCCTAGGCGCTACAAACAGGGATGACTTGCCCTAGACAGCGCTGTATCGCCCTCCCTTGGGTGCTGTAGCGCTAGAATCAGGGTGATTCAGCACTGGTTTTTCCCTTTTGACTTCTCCACTTTCCAATCTTCACAAACTGAATCCAAACCTCAACCAAACTCACAAATGAACCCAAATACCCATTCTACAAGTCCTAGGCATCAAAACCCAATCAATCTTTGCTAAAAACTTCCATAAATTCTCAATTATCAACTTCAAAATTCCAGCTGAAACTCAACTAAAAACAGAGCAAGAAACCAGAGATTCTATGCTTAAAATCTTACATCAAGCTCAGGATTACACCCTCTTCAATGGTAGAACACAGTCCTAGACCCTCAAGGCTTGGTTCCCTAACTTCAATCTTCAATTGGGGCTTCAAAAATCCAAAGGGAAGGAAGAAAAAGATGATCGGGAGAAGAAGGGAGAAACGCGCTCTGTTTTGGTTTCTCTAATCCTCAACTTTCTGATTTAAGCATATCCTAAGGTCCAATGACCTAAATGCCCCCAAGCCTATCTTCTTTTATTTTTAAGCCACCAAGGGCAAAATCATCCTTTCCCCTCTAATCCCGTTATTCCCATTATTCCCAATATTATCACATGCTAATAAATCATAACCCATTACCCTTTAATTCTCGGTAATGTACTAATCCTTAAATTACCCCGAGACTCACCCCGAGCCCCAAAATTAACCTCGTTATGACCAAACCGCTAACTTGCATTCAAAGATCGTCTCCTGCCGAATGGCTCGAACAAATCCACATTATAATGTGGCCTTATTCATAATTTACCAACATGCATGAAAATATACAAACATGCCCTCAACGGCCAAATTACCAAAATGCCCTTATAATGAAAAGTGGACCCATATGCATGCATTTATCATCATATAATAATATAATTCACATAATCATGCATATAATCATTTATTGGCATAATAAATCAACTTTGGCCCTCCCGGCCTCCTAATCAAGGTCCTAAACCTTATTAGGAAATTTGGGTCATTACATTACTAAACCGCAACTGTGTACCCATAGCCTTCTGTAGGCTCTCACAAAACTTGGAGGTGAAGGTGGGGGGTCCTTGTCAGATACTATTGACCTCGAAGCACCATGTAGTTCAACAATTTCCTTCACATACAATTCAGCAGATTGCTCCACTGTATAAGTTGTCTTAACAGGCAAAAAATGGACTGATTTGGTGTGCCTATCCATAATCACCCACACAGAATCATACTATCCCACGGTCTTCGGTAATCCAACAACGAAGTCCATGGTCATATCATCCCACTTCCACTCTAGAATCCCTAAAGGTTGCAGGAACCTTGCTGCTCTCTGATGTTCAGCCTTTACCTATTGGAAAGTCAAACACTTGGCCACATAATCCATGACATCCCTTTTCATTCCCGGCCACCAATACAACTCAAATCTTGGTACATCTTCGTCGTACCCGGATGTAATGAGTAAGGAGTGGTATGAGTGTGGGGTTTTATGCCCTAATTAAAACCCAAATTCTTTGTAATCTCATTTTAATATCAATAAAATAATAGAAATGATTTTTGACTTAGTCAATCACTTTGCTCACATGTTTTATTTTCATGATTATTTGTTTAATATAAACTTCTATTAAATCTCGAGCATATAGATAATCGTATTTATAGTGATGTAATCACAGTGGAATATAAGTATGATTGTATGTTCAAAATAAGTTAGCCCTAAGATTAGTCAGTGCACAAGATTTACACCGACTTTCCAATCTACGAAATGATCTACTTACACATTGTAGTGTTATGTTCTTTCCAGAACATTAGCAAAGTAGATAAGATCGGATGTATTTGTTACATCGGACTGGACCGATATTGACAGTTGATAAGATAAGTAAACACACCGTTATTATCTATTCTAGTCATATCATATAGTTGACCATAGGTCAAATCAATCTCAATTCTGAGTGGTTAGTATTCTAACTGATTGTATTATTTAAGTTCTTTGACTTGTTCGTTACTAGCTTACCCTATGGACTAGCCCATACTTACATCTTGGGAACTCAGTAGTATAATGAGTGGGAGTGTTAATCATAGATATGAACATCTATATCTTTTGATGAAGAAGTGAAACGATGGTTTCCTTTTAGTTTGGTTCAAGTTGTTAAATGATAGAGATCTCATTTCAGTAATTAAATTAGTTTACTGAAATATCATTTACAAGGAACTAAGTGTTTTAAGAATAAAATACAATGAGGGGTAAAACGATATTTTAGTCCCATCTCATTGTACACAGTCTATAGAGGATTGAGTGAAAATTATGGTTGTAACAATGGATAATTAATAGTGTATCTATATTTTTTTATAGAGCATTCTATGAATTCAAGAGTGCAATTCCGAGTCTATAGTGGAGTCACGATGAATTAATAAGTTAGTAAATTTATTTTTTAGATTTATGATAATTTATTGGAGCTTGATTTCATAGGCCCATGGTCCCCATTGTACCTTGGATAAAATCATCTAGATAGTCTCAATTAATTGATTTAATTATCAAAGTTGACCAGGTCAATTTTGGATAGTTTCACAAAGTTATGTAATTTTGAGAAGAAAAGATAAATTAGGCTAGATTTATTAATTAAGATAAATTGGAAATTTAAATTAATAAATAAGTTTAAATCAAGGCTCAAATTATAAATAATTAATTTGATAAAGGATTTAAATAATTATTTAATTAATTAAATTAATAGAAAATAATACATGCCTTGATTTTAAGTCCAATGGACTTATAATCAAATGGGAAATTTCACGGGCCTAAAGCCCATTATAATTTCGACCTAGGGCTTCAAATTGGCTATTATTTTTTAATTAAATTAAATGGCCTAATTGAGTCTATAAAAGGAGTTGTAGAGTCGAAGAACTTTGCTTAGCTAGTTAGATAGTAGTAGTAATAATAATATCTAGTAGTAGTTATAGTATGTTTAGTACTGTGGATTTTGGTTCAAGCCAGGACTTAGTTGGACACTCGTAGCAACACTTGTAGATTTTATAAGTTTAACCTATTGTTTAAGAATATTAATTATAACCTAAGGTTTGATAAATATGACTGATTATGAAGATGATATTTATTATACTATAAGGTTTAGATAGACCCAATAAGATAATGACATTTGTCATGTGCATGTTTAAAGAGAAATTAAGTATTTTTGAGGAATAGTTTATTAAGAGTAATATTTGAAAATCCCAGAGTCTGCCAGCAGCTTTGAAATCGTTATAGGACTCAGTCAAAGCTGTTTACTCAATTCAAATTAGGCTGAAAAAGTGTAATTACGTGTATAATATTTCAGCGTATGCCGATATATCGCAGCTCTTGGGGTGATATATCGCCACACGGGGATACGAAAAACATGTAACTTCGCACGACCATTTCGATGAGCCTCGGGAATATGAGCCCAAGCGATATATCACCTATGGTAGGCGATATATCGGCTCTAGGGATGCATTTTCAAATGAATTTGAAACCGAGCTCATTTTATTCCATAAACCTCTTGATAAGCCAGAATCTTTTTGACCGAGTCTTTAGCCTCTGCTGAACGATTATTCAAATGTTTTTCCATTAAAAAGTCATTATTTTTATTCAAGCTAAATGAAGATCTTTTCATTCTTGAACTCTATAAATAAGACCTAGTACCCAACCATTTATTCATTCATCAAGCTGAGTTCAGAGCCTACAAGCTGCTAGGTTTACTTTAGAGTGTTAAACACTTGGGTTGGGGTTATAAGCTTTATCATTCTAAGCTTATTAACACTTGGGAAGTAAGGTTCATAGTGTGTTTATTGTTATCGAGGTGTAGTTCGGGTATAGTAATTTCAAAGGTATTCCTATTCTTAGTTCCTTTCTGTATTGTTTCATTAGTTCTTATAGTTTTTCTCTACTCATTTCCTAACTTGCTATTTTTATTCATGGTTAGGCATCTAAGTTCTTTGAACTTGAGGTTCTTGTCGGTAAGTACCTTCTCGGTGATTTAGTTAATTCCTTTTCATTTTTTTTCTTTTAGAATACTCACCTTTCTATTAATGGTTTTTAGGAGTGTTCCAAAATCTCGTCCTTGTTCTCGCATCCCGGTATTTGGTAAGGAAAATAAGATAGTTCCTATGTGATATGTGCTATGATTTTAATATGTTATGATTATGCTATAGTATGATTTTATGTGTTATGATATATGTATGTTTGGGGCTTATAGTTGCTATATAGAAAACCCTAACACTTTTATGTTTTTTGGGGCTTATAGTTGCTTAACTAGCAAACCTCATTGTAGTTTGAGGCTTATAGTTGCTTAGTTAGCAAACCCCAATAGTCACCATGTACATGGGTTAGAATTATGATATATGTTCATAATTTATGTGTATGATTATGTTTCATGCTTGTAGTAGATTTTCCTTGCTGGGCATTAGGCTCATTCCTTTATGTTTTATATGTGCAGGAAAATAGTATGGCGGCGGGAAGATTCTTGGCAGCTTGAGATTGTGTATTGAGGGAGAATGAATTTGGTGGACTGCGTGAACGATTCGAGGACGAAGTTGTTTAAGTCTTTCAAATTATGATTTCTATGTATTTTCGCACTTGATTGTTTTGTAACCCATTTATTTAAGATTTAAGTTATGTTATGTTCTATTTTCAAAACAATGGGATCCCATATCCTACTCTGAATTTTATGTATTTTAACTTTTGTTTTACAGTTTTAATGAAGTTATGATTATTTCATTTGTATGTTTTCTTAAAGATTAGTGTCTATGTATAGTAGTTATTAATGGTCCGAAGTCTAGAATAAGTTGGGTCATTATAGTTGGTATCAGAGCCAGGTTCATTCGCATGAAGTTCTCCTCAATACACACACTCAAAGCTTTGACCGCCAAGTAAGTGTTTAAGTTATAGTTATTATGTTTATAAGTATAGCTAACAATTTTAGCCTTTATGTTTCAGTTAAGAATGAACGGAGCATTAACTTATGAGGATATCCGAGCCATTAAGGCTTTAAAAAGAATTAGAGAACCCCGAAACACCGTAGGAGTGTTAGAGAGAATCACTCGGAGGCTACTTTTGTTCCAAAGGGAGATAGGTCACCTCCAAGAATCTAAGTAGATCATGATGAGATCCACCGAGCAATACGTTTTAGTACTTATACTTTTAAGAGATTATCCTACTGTGACTGCAGCCTTAGAAGAAATTTGGGAGACAATAGATGATGAAGATGAATTGCCGGTAACTATGAGATATTATTTTCTCATACTTAGGTTCACTTCAAAAATGGAATTTCAGTTTAAAAATGAAGAAAAACATAGAATTTTTACGAATCTTCCTCGAGGGCATTTTGAGGCACAAGACAATGATGACTATGAAGAGATAGAAGACAATATGCTAGATGAAGGATCAGATGTAGAAGATCCCGATTTTTAGAATAGATTAGTTTCATTATTTATTTTGTTTGTTTTCTTTTATGATTGTAAATAGTGAAAACTTTTTTTTTCCAAATTCATATCATGGTTATTTTTGCTATCATGTATGAGTTTGATTTTTTTTTCTTTTGCAATCATAATAAATAATAAATAAAATAAATAATGACTAAGTTCAGTGAGGGTGGATACAAATCAATGAACCAAGTTTCTATATTGAGAGTTAGGGGGCCATAGTAGTGGGAACGATTTTACTGATCCCAGCCCTCCCTCAATATGGTTAACTTTGGAACAAAGATGAGTTTCGAGCCTGAGAATTAAGTCATATAGGGTGATTAGAAAATAATAAAGATGAATTATTTTTCTAAGTATAGAAACCCACACTAATAATAAAGAAGACTTATATAATTTTCATAAGAAGTCATAATTAATAGGTCCGAGTTATGTTTGTTTAGATTAAGTTTTTGCCTTAGAGCCTATTAGGGTGAAGTTCTGACATGTTTCTCTCAACTGTTAGAACTCTGCTACGATGTCGCTCTAAAGATCTGCTCGCACCAACGGAAATGTCTCCAACGCTGCACTGGTGAACAATGAAGCCCCTCCGGTTCGCAGAAGGGGAGTGTGTGCTGCTGCCAGCCGCAATGCGCCACTGCCGTCGCCAGTTGACAACACTGCGGAAATCGCCAGATTGCGACAATAAGTTGGGGAGTTATTGCAGCAACAACGACAACAGGCTCAGCCTCAGACTCAGCCTCCGCCTCCACCGCAACCACAGCCACAGAAAATGGCCTCAACACCCCAACAAGTTAGTCCATATGGGGGATGGCCAGTGGCAAACTATGCACCATATCCTGTTCAGCATATGGAGCCAATTTATTAGTGGTTCCGTAAGCAACACGCTCCGAACTTTGAAGGGACTACAGACCCCTTCGAGGCAGAAGAGTGGTTAACGAACGTGGAGCCAATCTTGACACACATGAACCTCAACAACGCGGACTGCATATCCTGCGTTTCGTCTCTGCTCAAGAAGGATGCCAAGATATGGTGGGACCTAGTCCAGCAGACGCATGATGTTGCCACTATGACTTGGACCCGGTTTGTGGAGCTGTTCCACAAAAAGTACTATAATTCGGCTGTACTCACTTCAAGAGTTGAGGAGTTCGCTGGCCTGAAGCAAGGGAATTTATCAGTGGCAGAATATGCTCGGCAGTTTGACCGATTAGCTAAGTTCGCACCGAAAATGGTTCCAACTGACAATCTGAGGGTGTCTAAGTTCGTTAGAGGACTTCGACCGAAGATTGAACTAGGGGTTAAGTTAGCAAACCCACGAAACACTACTTATGCCGATGTTCTAGAGACGACAATAGAAGTAGAAAGGCTATAGGCTAATGTTAGTAAAGAAGAAGCCGGTAAGCCTGAGCCTAGACAGCAGAACCAACCTCAGACTAGTCGGAACAACAACCACCACAACAACAACAATGCTTCCAGCAACAACAATAACAACGGTCAGAAAAGAAGGCATCCTGATAATAAGCAGTCTAATAGCGATAAAAGGGCACGAACAAACAATGGAAGCAGTAGGTTGGGTTATGTAGAGTACCTGCAGTGTACTAAGTGCCAGAATAAACATCCTGGTGAATGTCGGGCAAACACCAAGGGATGTTACAATTGTGGTCAAGAAGGACACCGGAAGAAAGAATGTCCTCAGCTCAAGACAGAAGTGAAAAAGGAAGACAAGATGGTTCCTGCCAGGGTATTTGCCTTAACCCAAGGAGAAGCTGATGCTAGCAATAAGGTGGTCACAGGTCAGGTTTCTATCCTCAATAATATATGTTCTGTATTATTTGCTTCGGGAGCCACTAATTCGTATATCTCGTTAGGAATGATAGAAAAACTAGAGAAACCTTGTGAAAGATTTAGAACTAGGTTTGTAACCGAGTTTCCTTCGGGCAAAGTAGTTCTATCATCACGGATAGTACGAGGCATACCGATCAAGATTGAGAACGTAGAACTAGAAGGAGACCTGATAGAACTAGAGATCAAGGACTTCGACGTGATACTAGGCATGGACTGGCTAGCACGGCATGGCGCGACCATCGACTGCAAACGCAAGAAGGTGATGTTCGAGACTCTTGATGGCCAGAGATTATGTTTCATGGGACAAGTTTCAAGACTACGCACCCCGCTAGTATCATCTCTCAAAGCTCAAAGGATGATAGAAAAAAGATGTCAATGTTCTTAGCCAACATCACAGACGTAGTAAAGGAAACACCACTTAAGGTTGGAGACATCCGCATTGTACGAGAATTCCCAGAAGTATTTCCCGATGACTTACCAGGGTTGCCGCCGACTTAGGAAATTGACTTAACGATAGAATTAGTACCGCGCATCGAGCCTATCTCCAAGGCACCATACCAGATGGCACCTACATAACTTAAGGAGTTAAAGACGCAGCTACAAGAACTCCTAGACTTGGGTTTCATTAGACCAAGCCATTCTCCATGGGGAGCACCAGTGCTATTCGTGAAGAAAAAGGACGGAAGCATGCGGATGTGCATAGACTACCACGAGCTAAATAAGGTAACGATTAAGAATAAGTACCCACTACCCGGATTAACAACTTGTTTGATCAACTTCGAGGTGCAACCATATTTTCAAAGATTGATTTACAGTCCGGGTACCATCAGCTCAAGGTGCGGGGAGAGGATATTCCTAAGACAGCTTTTAGAACTCATTATGGGCATTACGAGTTCTTAGTTATGTCTTTTGGTTTTACCAACGCTCCAGCCGCGTTTATGGACTTGATGAATAGGGTCTTCAAGGACTACTTGGATAAATTTTTCGTATTATTCATCGACGACATCTAAGTATACTCCAAGGACGAAGTCGAGAACGAGGAACATGTGAGGTTAATCCTATCACGACTAAAGGAGCATCAACTCTACGCCAAGTTAAAGAAATGCGAGTTTTGGCTTTCGCAAGTGGCGTTCCTCGAGAACATTTTATCCAAGGACAGAGTTGCAGTAGACCCATCTAAGGTAGAGGCTGTAAAGGATTAGCCAAGACCAAAGAACGCATCTGAAGTAAGAAGCTTTTTGGGATTAGCAGGTTATTATAGGAGGTTCGTAGAGGGCTTTTCAAAGATAGCCACTCCGCTCACCAACCTAACCCAGAAACAACAAAGATTCAACTAGAATGATAGATGTGAAGAAAGCTTCCAGTTGCTTAAGGACAAGCTATGCTCAGCACCAGTACTCTGTGTACCGACACCTAACGACAAGTTTGTAGTCTACTGCGATGCGTCGAAGCAAGGGTTAGGTTGTGTGCTGATGAAAAATGACAAGGTGATAGCCTACGCCTCAAGGCAGCTGAAGGAGTATGAGCAACACTATCCAACTCACGAGATGGAGTTGGCAGCGGTGGTCCTTGCGTTGAAAATCTGGCGCCATTATCTTTACGGAGAATGGTGAGAGATTTATATGGACCACAAAAGTTTAAAGTACTTCTTCACTCAGAAGGAGCTTAACATGAGGCAACGCAAGTGGTTAGAGCTAGTGAAGGATTACGACTGCGAAATCCTATACCACTCGGGAAAGGCAAATGTAGTTGGCGATGCGCTAAGTAGGAAGAGTTATGGAAGCTTAGCAGCACTAGCCGGAATAGAAAAGCCGCTGCAACGGGAGCTGATCAATGTCGGAATAGAAGTAGCTGTCAGCAAGCTGGCTAATTTGTCTATCCAGTCAAATCTGCTAGAAGATATACGGATTGGGAAAGGGCATGACGACACACTAGTGGCACATATGGATGCAGTCAGAGAAGGCAAGGCCACAAACTTCTCAATATCAGGTCAAGGATTATTGAGATATAAGGATCGGGTATGCGTGCCAAATGATCAAAGGATTAAGATGATGATTATAGAAGAAGCACACAATACCCCGTACTCAGTTCACCCAGAGTCGACCAAGATGACACACGACATCAAGGCAATGTATTGGTGGCCAAGGATGAAGAAGGACATAGCCGAATTTGTGTCTAAGTGTCTAGTATGCCAGCAAGTGAAAGCAGAACATCATCGGCCTGTAGGCTTATTGCAACCACTTAGCGTACCAGAATGGAAATGAGACGATATAGCTATGGATTTCGTGACGGGTTTGCCACGAACAAGCAGGCAGCATGATTCGACTTGGGTAGTAATAGATAGACTAACCAAGTCCGCTCATTTCCTTCCTGTTAAGACCTCATACACAGCAAATCAATACGCAGACATCTATGTCCAAGAGATAGTACAATTACATGGAATCCCCAAGACAATAGTGTCTGATAGAGGATTGGTGTTTACATCGAGATTTTGGGGAAGTTTACAACAAGCCATGGGTACTAAGTTAAGTCTTAGTACAACTTTTCATCCTCAGACAGATGGTCAGTCCGAGCGTACGATACAGATTTTAGAGGATATGCTATGCGCTTGTGTACTTGATTTCGGAGGATCATGGAATAAGTACTTACCGCTGATAGAGTTCTCCTACAACAATAGCCACCAGTCAACGATCGGGATGGCACCTTATGAGTTACTTTATGGAAGAAGGTGTCGATTGCCACTACATTGGGACGAAGTAGGAGAAAGGCAGCTTCTCGTTCTTGAAGCTGTTAGAAAAGCTCAAGAAGCAGTATTGTTGATTAGACAGTGTATGCTTGTTGCTCAAAGTCATCAAAAAAGCTATGCAGATGCCAAGCGATGCGACGCGAAATTCAAAGTCGGAGATCAAGTCTTCCTGAAGATATGTCCTATGAAAGGTGTGAAGCGGTTTGGGAAGAAAGGCAAGCTTAGTCCCCGGTTTATAGGTCCTTTTGAGATATTAGACAAAGTGGGAGCAGTTACGTATAGATTAAACCTACCGCCAACCCTAGTAGATAGTCACAATGTATTCCACATCTCAATGCTATGGAAGTATGTGTCAGACCCATCTCATGTCCTCAAGTACGATACGATAGTGCTCCAGAAAGACTTGAGTTACGAGGAACGACCGATTAGCATCCTAGATAGAGGGATGAAGCAGTTACAGTCTAAGAGTATTCTTATAGTCAAAGTCCTATGGAGTAATAGTTTTGAACAGGAGGCAACGTGGGAGTTGGAGGAAGACATGCAAGGCTGGTATCCGGAATTGTTTGGTAAGTAAATTTCGAGGACGAAATTCTTTTTAGTAGGGGAGAATTGTAGAGTCTAAGTACTTTACTTAGCTAGTTAGATAGTAGTAGTAATAGAAATAGCTAGTAGTAGTTATAGTATGTTTAGTTGTAATGCCTTGGATAGCCATGCCCGCTACACTGTGTATTTAAAAAGGTGCAGGACTTGCTAATCAAGTCATTAGGTTAAAAACGTGTTATTGAAATCACTAATGAACTAGGGTTAAAAGGTTTTAGCCTTAAAATATACTTTTTATACAATTAAACATTTTAAACATGGGATCCCAAAAGAAACAGTATTAAAAAGTCTGTTTACAAAATTCCCAGAGTCCAAACAACCACTAGCCACTCTAAGGGCAAAACAAACATTTTTGGTTCTCATGTTCCTGTCTCCCTCTCAATCGTGGCGGCTGAGCAGCTGATCATGTACATTCTGCTCTCAGAGCTCTTCGAATTAGGGCTGATCAAGCTTGCCCTTGCCTTTACCTGCACCACGAAGCACCCTTGAGCCAAGGCCCAGCAAGGAAACATACCATATTACATAACAAGCAATAATATCATTTGAATAACCCTTTAAGCATGTTCATACACTTAACATACCACAGTAATCACAAAGCATGAAGATTCAACCAAAGAATCAGCTAATCATAACTCAGCTATACAATATAACAATCCACCAAACAATAATAACAAACAAGTCACATAATAATCACGGTCGACGCCTTAGGTCACACCCTCTGTTTATCCCACTGACTCCGGCCCGCTTAAACCGAGCTCAGTGCATAATAAGCTGTCCTCAGCTACCAGTGGCCAAGCCACGCCCTGTGCGCTAGTGTAAACTTCAGCACCCTTAGGCCGTTGGTTTACTGTTTACATGGCATAATACCATCCTTTCAAAGCATACTAAATAGGGAGCCCTTAGTCCCATTATAAATCCATAACCGAGTGCAGTTTTCTTACCTTTAATTTCCAAATAACCAAAAATGCCCTTTAGGGCCGCGGCCCTAAAAACCTGCACTACGGCCCGCCCCCTAAAACAGAGGCTAGGCCTCTCTGATCACTGGCACGTGCCGCGACCCTGCCCTGTGGTGCCGCGGCGCTCCCCTATGTAGACCCTCCCTTGGCGATTCGAGGACGAAGTTGTTTAAGTCTTTTAAATTATGATTTCTATGTATTTCTGCACTTGATTTTTTTGTAACCCATTTATTTAAGATTTAAGTTATGTTATGTTTTATTTTCAAAACAATGGGATCCCATATCCTACTCTGAATTTTATGTATTTTAACTTTTGTTTTCCAGTTTTAATGAAGTTATGATTATTTCATCTGTATGTTTTCTTAAAGATTAGTGTCTATGTATAGTAGTTATTAATGGTCCAAAGTCTAGAATAAGTTGGGTCATTATAGGAGTGCTTAGAGAGAAGTCAAAACACAAGTTCATAAGTTCAAAAGTCAGATTTTTTGATAGGTTTTAGATTCTCTCTAAATACAAGTCCTTTTCTAAGCATCTTTGTTATTTTCTCTTCTTCTCTCTGTATCTATCTCATGTGTTGAGAATTTCCCACTCTAGTCTAGGTAATTCTTAGGATACTTTGGAAGACTGTGAAGAAAATAGAAGATCGGTTCAGTTTCTTGATAATACTCTGCAACAGAAAGGATACAAGGGTTAGAGAAACTGAAGGAATGACTCATTCATTCCGCTACGTGTACTGTAAGTATTCTTATCGTTGTTTCTCTTTGAATTAAATTTTAGAAACATGTTCTATGTTATCTCATATTAATATATTTAATATTAGATCTACATGAAAATAAATAAAGATCCCGTATAAGTTTTCCAACAATAAGACTCATTTAAAATCTCTCGTCGGATACTAGAATCCATCAGAACACAAATCCGACCTTTATACGTCAGTATACCCATCTCTGAAATAGAAAAGTCCTTAGCCACTCCAGCTAAGACATCCTCTGTGTGCGTCCTCAACTGGGGATCCTCCCTCTATGCTTCCTTGATCCTCTCAAGGAGAGTGGATTGAAGAGTGATGTTGGCTAGCTGACCAACTACCAACTCAATACCTGCTCTAGTCATCTCTTAAGCTAACCTATCTGATATGTGCCTCGAATTGAATAACTGTCCTAGGCCCTTCCGACTCAATGCGTCAACCACGACATTGGCCTTCCAAGGATGGTATAGAATGTCGCAGTCATAATCCTTTACCAATTCTAGCCAGCGCATATTTAGATCCTTTTGAGTAAAGAAGTACTTTAAACTCTTATGGTCGGTGTATATTTCACACTTCTCGCCATACAAATAATGCCTCCAAACCTTTTGTGCAAATACCACCACTGCCAATTCCAGATCATGAGTGGGATACCGCTGCTCATACTCCTTTAGTTGTCTCGATGCGTAAGCTATCACCTTTCCAACCTACATCAGTACACACCCCAAACCCTGCCTGGAAGCTCACAGTAGACTACAAACTTCTCATTGTCTAACGACAGACTTAATACTGGAGCGGTGATCAGCCGTCGCTTCAACTCCTTGAAGTTGTTCTCACACCTGTCTGTACACACATACTTAGTCTTTTTATGTGTCAGATCGGTCAAAGATGTGGCTATTCTAGAGAATCCCTCAATGAACCGCCGATAGTATCCTGCTAATCCCAAAAGGCTCATAACCTCTGGTACACTGCTCACTCTAGGCCAATCTCTCACTGCCTCAATCTTACTTGGGTCCACCAGAATCCCCTCCTTACTGAGAATATGACCCATAAAGGTTACTTGGGGTAACCAAAACTCACATTTGCTGAACTTAGCACATAGCCTATGTTCACTCAATCGTTGTAGTACCAAAAAAAGTTGCTGCTCGTGCTCTGCCTCTGATTGGGAGTACTCCAGTATATCATCGATGAATACGATCACAAACTTGTCCAAATAATCCTTGAAGACCCTATTCATCAAGTCCATAAAGGCTGATGGGGCATTGGTTACTACAAAGGACATGAACATGAATTCATAGTGTCCATTCCTTGTGCGGAATGCAGTCTTTGGTATGTCCTCCTCTTTAATCCTTAACTGCTGGTAGCCTTACTGAAGGTCAATCTCGGAGAACACTGTCTTCCCCTATAGCTGGTCAAACAAGTCGTCAATCCTAGGTAGTGGGTACTTATTCTTGATGGTCAACTTGTTCAACTCTCCGTAGTCAATACACATTCTAAAGGATCCATCCTACTTCTTGATGAACAACACTGGAGCACCCCATGGTGAAAAGCTCAGTCTAATAAACCCTAAATCCTGCAACTCCTACAATTGAATCTTCAGTTCCTTCAACTCTTCCAGAGCCATTCTTTAAGGTGTCCTAGATACTGGCATCGCCCCGGGCACCAACTCTATGATGAACTCGATCTCTCAGTGTGGTGTCTGTTGGGAATTGTGCCCTGAAAGCATATGTAGTAGACATTGTTTTAAGAAATAATTAAATAAATTGAATTTTTTATGCATATATTTTATGGACTATATTATTCTATGATAATATTATGTAAATATCAGAAAAATTCCAAAGTTCATATATGTGATCTCAAACACGTATTGGTACAGAAGGATTGTGTTTGAGATAAATGAACTTGAATAGTTCGCAGTAAAATAAAGTTAAGGAATCTTTAGATTAATTACTGCAAGTACGGTCCACTAGTATTATGAATACATGCGATCTAGATTCAGATCACTAGTGTAGTAGGACACTTTAGTGGAGGTACTTTAAATATTAGAGAATATATAGAATTGGACCAGATATGTTTATCAATACTTAGTTAAATACCGCTTCGAAGTATTAATTAAATAAATCATATGATGATCATATACAAATAGATCTTAATCCTGAAGTTACTATGAACTCCTATTTATGTTATACGAGTTCTTTGATTCACTCGTTAGGGTCTATCAGAATGATCAGGCTAGAAACTTTTGTTTTGGGAACTCATTAATGTAAATGGCTGGGGACATAGTATACATATATGGAATCTATACCTTCTCGTAAGAGATTGAATAATGGTTCTCTTAACGGTTGACTTTTGGGACTGAAAATGTTATTGAGCTCAAATTCATAATTTAGTTATGAATTAACTTTCACTAGTAAAGTCAATGGTACATAAGGAAACAAGATATAATTAAAGGGTAAAACGATAATTTTATTCACGATTAATTATGAACCATTATTAGAGGGTTAATTTGTATGTAATGATTATATCAATGGACGCTTTATTTTATAAAGTACTCAGTAAATGAAATGTGTATAATTACAAGAGCACAGTCTCATATTTATAGTGGAGTAATCATGAGATTAATAAATTAAGATTATTTACTTAAAGAGTTTAATTAATAATCTCAAATTTATTGGAGCTTGGAATTATAGGTCCATAGGTCCCCACAACGAATCTATCAACACTATTCAAGACAAGAGTTGATATAAATGGAAAAATGGTTGAAAGACATATTTAAGAAGAAATTTGTTCTTCGGGCCAAATATGCAATTATGTGATAATAGTTATTAATTAATTAATTACAAATTAATTGTAATTAAAAAAATTAATTAATATTTAATTATTTTGTAATTTTCAAAATTATATTAAATAATTAAATTAATTTTTTAAATTATATTAAATAATTAATTAATTATAATTTTCGAAATTATAATAAATTAAATATTTAATTTCAAATTTTATATTGGTTTTAACTAATTAGTAGAATTAATTAAATATCTTTATGTGAGTGAGAGATAATAATCTGATAAGTTTAAATTGGATTTGAATTTAAAAGATTGATATTTATTCAAATAATTAATTATATTTGATAATTAGTTAAAAAGATATTTAATTCAAAATTGAATTAGTTATGATGTTGTTAGGTTTTTATCTCACAAAGTAGTTTGAATAAATAATTAAATAAAAATAGAAAAATCAAATATCCCTAAAATATAGGGTGGTACACAACCACACACAACCCATGGACCGTGTGTGGCGTTTACTACATAATTTTCACATATAGATTTTTCAATTTTATTTAATTAATTAATTAATGGAAAATTCAAAAATTAGTTTTTGGATATTTTTATTAATAAGATAATTAATTAATTAAAAGATAAATTGTAAGTTGGTTACAGATTTATTTTTTAAATTTGAATATTTTCTTTTTAAGTAAGACTTATCAGAAAATAATCAATAGACTGAGAATACTCAAGATACTCAAGAATTCGCTTTGTGAAAAAGAGCGATATATTTCTATCTCTCCCTGAAAAAGATACAGAACAAATTTCAGGCCTTATTCTCTTGATCTCATGTGTTGAGTACATCAAGTAGAATAGGAAATTAACTATCCTTTATTCTCTAAGTGCCCGTACACTTCTTGAGGTGTAGATTACGTTGTGGAAGATCTTGGTATGAGTACCTGGGAGCAGCTTGGATAGGAAGTTCGTTCAAATTACGAAAAAGATAGCAAGGACACTTGATAGGCATCAAGAGGTATGTTTTCTATTATTTTCTTATTTATGATTAATGTATGTATATTAATGGATCTGCACATTTAAAGGTTGTTTAAATATGTTACAAAAATTTTGTTGTACACTGGACCAACCCACCACCATTCCGCTGCGCATTAGGAAACTCGTTCCTAACAATTGGTACCAGACTGGTCATTAATATCTACATACATTAATTAATGTGTGGGCATAATATGCATTCTTATGTTATTGTAATATGTGTGAATTGATGGATGTATGTATGATTAAAGTTTATTTTTAAGGGTCGTTAATTATATGGTGTTTTGGGCTTAGGAATTGTTCTTAAATTTATAGATGAAAAATGTAAGCCATTTTGGGGCATAGGAATTTTTTTTCGTAATTTAAGTTTCTACATTAAATTATTTGAAAAAATTCTGTAAGGCCCAAGCCCTGGGTTCTGTGTCCCGACGCTTGAGCCTATACCCTTCCGTGCCCAGCCTCTGCATTGCTGCCAGCCCAGCGCGCCCCTGCACACCTCACCCAACCGCGCACCCATCGCCTATCACGTGCACCTAGCGAGCCCCTGCACACCTCGCCCAGTTGCGCGCCCCTGCGCACCTCGCCCAGTTGCGCGCCCCTGCGCCTATGCCTGTCACACGCACAACGTGCGCCCATCCACACCCTCCAGCAGTTGTCGTGCCCTACTGAGCCACCACATGCAGCCACCCCTAGGGTTTCTAAACCCAAGGGCTTGCATCTAAAGTTATCCATTTAAATTATGGGCCTGATTAATTTTAGCCCATAATTAAAAATAGTTTTATTTTGAATTAATTGTTTGAGCCCAAATTCAAAATTGGGCCTAATAACTTATTGGGCATTAAAGCCCAAGTTAATTATTCTTAAAATTTGTTTAAGATAATTAAAAGTACTTTAATTCAAAATTAAATGGATAAATAGTTTAATGGATCAATGCTACTTTTGAAGGCACAAAGCTGAAGATAGATATCTCTTTAGGTTTTATTTAGTCTTTTACATTTTTGTGTATATTTTTGCAAGTGTTGTAATTTTTCTTGAAATACCCAAGACACCGGTCCACATTTATTTATTTATTTAACATTTATTTATTTAAATGTTTGAATGTGATTAAATTGTTTAATACTTTATCATGTATTTTTTACATGCATTAGGATTGTCCTTTGTGATTATATGCTTTATGTGATGGACCATATAATAATAAATCTAGTTTTAACAAGTTCAAGAGCGGAAATAGATTTTAAAAGTTGTTTAATTTCTTGTATTTAATAAAATTGTTTTATTAAATAATAAATGACATTCATAGTAATTAAAGAAAATTAAAATTGAATTAATTAGGGAATAGTTCTATAATTTTAATTTCGCTTAATTGGATTAGTAATTATTAGAATATCATTCGGTAAAAATAGATCACTTTATTTTTACAAGCCAATTAAAAAGCATAGGATGTTTTAAGAAAACACATATTTTAAAATAGTGAGTGGGAGAGGGAGTTATGACAATAGGTCCCATGGTCTCCATTATTAGTTGGCACCGAGGTAGCATGGAGAAGGCCCGCGATACCATTGCTTGTGTCCCCCTAAGGAAGGCTTCCGACTGTGTTATTCTCAATGCAAACTTCTTTTCAAGAATAGGATTTAATGATGTATTTCAAGTTTGACTGACCCTAAGGCACACTCTTGAGTTAAGTCATTGATCTAAAATAATGGGTTACACTCACAAGGGACATTAGGCTTTCAAGCAGACTAGTGTATTCTTGACCAAAAAGCAGTTGTTTTTAAGTCAAAAGAGAAATATTGATTTGAGTTTTCACTTATAAATTTGAGAACTTGTCTCAAAATTAATTTGGAATTAGTCTGATCTACCCTAAGGCTGGTCCATTAATGTTCAAATTAATTAATCGTGGAATTAGTAATTATTTTTTATGTGTTCTTTAATTATTGCATTCATGCATCACGTTTACTATTATGAAAATAACTGATATTTATTAAGTGCTTAAATTCATTTTTGTTTATTTATTTATTTTCAGCAATCATGTCTACCTCAAATCATGTATCTTCTTTACTTGCAAATGAAAAGTTGACTGGTGAAAACTACATGAAATGGAAATCAAACTTGAACATTGTATTAATATGCGAAACCACAAATTTTTCTAGACTGAGGAATGTCCTGAAGTCCCTCCTGCTACCGCTGCCAAAACTGCAAGGGAAAAGTTTGATAATTGAAT